>NC_056741.1:283180783-283325598 GCF_019279795.1 Protopterus annectens | reverse complement strand
CCCGGTGGAATTACACTGCCGCAGCAAGGCATTACACAGGTAATACACATAGGGAGTACACTTGACATTCCCCATAGAAAAGACACAGAGAAACAGATGAGAAAGTCCAAAGCAAAAATGAGGTACTGTAGAAACGGTTAGTGACCACTCAGAGGCCACCAGGAATTAAATGCAGTCACCATAGTATATTGAAGCGCATATTGTCTGCTTCATAAGCAGACATCTTCAGAATACATACAATGCAGTCCAACCTACTACATTTAAAACCCTTAATCGGTCAGTAAATTAGATGCGCTAAGTATTACTTAAATGCCTTAAAGGCAAACAAGCTAAGAAACCTTTCTTGGGTTACAGATTCCACACAGTGAGTGAATCCGACATTGCTTCAAAATGTATATTCTTCATGGAAAAATAAAAATATATGTATATATATGACGGAAGAACCAACATGATGTTTTCCAAATGTCTGAGTGTATAAGCTACATATATATGTTCTAGGGATTGTGCCAATATATTACAAGAACTAGAGACACCTAGTAATATAAATGAACCATAATATATAGAGATAAACCCTATGATTATGACTACTGTACAATATAGCAATGAAATGTAAAGATTCACAATGTGGTAAAGTAAATATTCCTTTAGAAGGTTTGGGGGGGAGGGGGGACATGGTATCATAGACACGGACAAACCGTGCCCATGTGACTCATCTAACATTCGTACACGGTCAGGGCAGTTCCGTACACTGGGCGGACAAGCCCAAACCCAAAGCACCACAGGAACACCCTGACAATCGAAGGCCTGTATGCGTAGGGGATATAAGCCCCTGTGATCTGAACATCCCTGCGGTCACGACATATGCATCCTGGGCCATGAGCGGAAGGGAATAAGGAATGTTTAACATGTAGTACCGCACCTTTCCCAGCAGGAGGATGGATGCCTGTGACGTGCGTGAGTGCGGGGGGGTGGTGTTGGGGGGATATGTAAATGTAGCTAAGTACCATGGGTATGCATATTAATGAGATCGAACAGCTAACGTGTAGTGGTCACAGTAACCGGCAAACGTGAATGCAGTCCCGTTTGAATTACGACTATAGAACATATAAATGTGAACGTGTATGTAATGCGTCCATGCTGCAAAGACCGTTACATGTATAAAGGTGTAAGTGCGTTCTGCACACGTCCGTCAACCGGATCAGAGATATGTTACCGGAATAGTCACAACTAACACAGACCCCGTAACCACACAGACCCAGTAAACATATATAAACAGAATACGGATATGCATGTGCACCTGCGCGTAGCCCACAATTAGGAAATGCAAGTGTGCGTGTGTGATCCACTCGAAGCAGGGAAGGTTAAGGATGTGTCCTCCACGTTAACCAGACATGTCTCACAAATGTTAGCCTCTGAACGTATGGAATCGGGCAATGTCATGTAAAGTACCGTTAGAAATAGTGAGAAACACACGCTATGTGATGAGACAAACATAGACTGTGGATAGAATAACGTATGTGTTAGTAGTATGGATTGATGACGGTTATGCATCAGTAACCCGACCCACTTGTCAGAAGGTGCCCCCGTACGAATTGCGTTCAGTTGGCTCACACCTGTTGACCGGGCTAGGCTAGCTGGATATATGTCCAGTGTCAGCAGAGGCCCGTGGAGAAATGCTCCACACACAATAATAGCACAACATACCAAAGTACTCATATATGTAACCAAAGAAGAACAACAACAGAAAGTGTCCTGAAAGGACTGGTTACACACAGATCCCAGACGACAGACAGATATATGGCCAGTGGAAGCACTTCACAATTATGGGATCAGGTCCCTAAAGTAGCAAGAAGGTCACACACGACACGCCAGCGAATTGCCAGATAGACACTGGTTAATGTAACACACAGCAAGATTAAGGGCCAACCAGCCGTACACCATGCCAGAACCTGTACAGTGGAAAGGTATGGCATGGTAATTGATATGTGTACACAGGTAATCCACAGACAGTAACAAAGAAAGGTATGAAACGAGGGGTTCACATGTATATATCTACACACAGCAGTCCGACGGCCCGTACATATGACGCATGGACATAGATTTGTCACTTGAAAACAAGATGTAAACGACTACAGTTTATTCCATGTCATATTGATATAGTTATAATACAGTCATATTCATATGTAACATTGTGACTCATTTACATTCATATTTATACAAAATATGCTTAAATTGTAATCATTGATTCCACGCTTTGGAATCGTAATGCAACAATTATACACATTGATATACAAAATCATGAGCAGAACACTACATTCTAAGGTTTACTCACAACAATTATCAACTATGTTTCAATAGACTGATTGTATTGACCAATATTGTAGTTATATCAACACATTGTTGTTGTATTATTGTTTCCATTAAGTAATGTATGCAACACTGATTTGTATATGTCACGTTATCATCAAGACTTGGAGCACTGTCCACTTAACTATGAGCAGGTTTATTGATTAATTGACTTTAAACTGACTCTGAAGGAAGTGTATAAGGGACGACTATCCAATGTATTTCGTACTCCGACGATGCCCCATGTTAGTGGGTGAAAGAGCTCAGTATCCTTTGACTGTGGAGTGTATCTTTTGTGTCATTGTCTGTTTTGGCCTGATATATATGCAATAATGTCTGTTATGAAGATGACCAGGACTCAAGGTTTGCTGTATTTCCGCTTACCGGCACGTGGACATAGACAGGCCAAGTAATACATAATATGGGTAGTCAAACAGACATCCGCGATTGGGGAACATACAGCAGCAGTCAAAACCACTGGCCAGATGGTGACAGTCCAACACGTTCTACACTTTACATATGCACATCGGTGTCCATTGTAGGACTCCAAAAATTGATCCATTCGCAATATCGACCAGCTGTGATCGACTCAGACAGAGTGACAGCCGTGACTACGGCACAGCTAGACATATGCACCACCAGCGTGTTTAAGGTTGATGACAACTGTCCATGAAATGCAGGACATATGAACAGAAATCCCCAGATTGTCGTGTCCATAGAAGTGCGTCCACATCCCAGTCCCGCACACATGAAGGATGTGTAATGGGTACCGTGGAGGGTTGCAGCCATGGGATCCTGGGTATGCAAATATGGGGCTCGGTGTTGTTTGGCAGATAATCCGTTGTCCCGCCCCGTGGAGGGATGTGGGTATAGCACGTGCCTTACTCCCCACTAATGATGCAAAGCATCCACCGGATAATGCTAAAAGCAGGTGTGAAATGTGTACAGCCCTATATCAGTGTCCAGTAGGCAATTCCCATGGATGGACAAGTGTACGACCAAGATGGCACCTATAACTGGAAACCTGATGGAATTACACAGCTGCAGTAAGGCATAACACAGGAAATACAGATAGGGACTACAGTAGACACTCCCCATACAAAGTCAGACCGCCGTGCGAATACCGTACACAGCACTCGATCTGCCAGCAACAACATGAGGATCACTCGCTTCCATACTGCGGAACAAATGGGCGACCTGTGGAACACATACTAATGGCACACTAACAACTTCAACTAGGAAGGTCATAGGATGTTTCAACACTGGCGTTCGCGCATATAACGAACATCCTTCAATGAATAAATAGGGTATACATGTTCTGGCTGTGTTATATTGACAATACAGTGGCGTATATGTCCTACTGGGCCTTTTGAGGATTACTTAAAGCAGTTGCCAACCTGCAGCATGACATCAATACCATTTGGGTTAATCGTAGTAGGACACGGGTTTCGTAGCACAACATAATATGTGTAGTCAAACACACATCCGCGATTGGGGAACATACAGCAGCGGTCACAACCACTGGCCAGATGGACACAGTCCAACATGTTCTACATTTTACATATGCACATTTGTGTCCATTGTAGGACCCAAAAATTTATCCTTTTGCAATGGCAACCGGATGCGGTTGGGAGACCCAGATGAACTACAGCCGTGACTACGGCACAGCTGCAGATATGCACCGCCAGCGTGTTCAAGGTTGATGACAACTGTCCATGAAATGCGGGACATATGCACAGAAATCCACAGATTGTCGAGTCCACAGATGTGCGTCCACATCCCATTCCCGCACACATGGAGGATTTGCAATGGGTACTGTCGAGGGTTGCAGCCATGGGATCTTGGGTATGCAGAAATGGGTGTCGGAGATGATTGGCAGATGATCCATTGTCCCGCCCCGTGGGAGGGATGTGGGTACAGAACATGGCTTACCCCCCACCAATAATGGCAATCATCCACCGGAGAATGCAACATGCAGGTGTGAAATGGGTACAGCCGTACACCAGTGTCCAGTAGGCATTTCCCAAGGATGGACAAACGTACGGACAAGATGGCACCCATAATAGCAAACCTGGTGAAATCACACAGCTGTAGCAAGGCATAACACAGGAAATACAGATGGAAACAACAGTAGACACACCCCATAGAAATCCATCCAGCCGTGCGAATCCACGCGTACACAGCAACCAAGCTGCTAGCAAGTATATGGGGATCACCCGCTTCCACTCCGCGGAACATACGGGCGACCTGTGGAACACATATTAATGGCACACCAACAACGTCAACTAGGAAGGTCATAGCATGGTTAAAGTATGGCGTTCCCACCCATAAAGAACATCCTGTCATGAATAAATAGGTTCTACATGTACCGGCTGTGTTATAATGGCAATACAGTGGCGGATAGTTCACAATGGGACCTCTGAGGATTACTTAAAGCAGTTGCCAACCTGCAGGACTACAGTAACACCATATGGGTTAATTGTGGAAGGACACGGGTTCCGTAGCACTACATAATATGGGTAGGCAAACAGACATCCGCGACTGGGGAACATACAGCGGCAGTCAAAACCACTGGCTGAATGGACACAGTCCAACATGTTCTACACTTTACATATGCACATCGGTGTCCATAGTAGGACCCAAAAATTTGTCCTTAGGTGTTGGCAACAGGCTGCTATCGTGCGACCCAGAAGAAGTGACAGCCGTGACTACGGCACAGGTAGATATAAGCACCACAAGCGTGTACAAGGGTGATGACAAGTGTCCATGAAATGCAGGACATATGAATAGGACTCCCCAGGTCGCCGTGTCCATAGACGTGCGTTCACATCCCATTCACATCCCATGAAGGATGTGCAATGGGTACTGTCGAGGGTTGCAGACATGGGATGGTGGGTATGCAAAACTGGGTCTCGGTGTGGATTGGCAGATGATTCGTTGTCCCGCCTGTGTGAGGGACGTGGGCATGGCATATGCGTTGCTCCGCACTAAGAATGCAAATCACCCACCGGAGAATGCAGAATGTAGCTGTGAAATGTGTCCAGCCCTATACCAATGTCCATTAGGCAGTTCCCATGGATGGACAAACGTACGGCCAAGATGGCACCCACAGTTACAAACTTGGTGGAATCCCACAGCTGTAGTAAGGCTTAACACAGGGAATACAGATAGGGTTACCACCTGTCCCACTTTGCGAGGGACAGCCCCTCTTTGGGCAGTTGTGTCCTGACACAAAATTGTAAATATGGCAAATGTCCTGAGAGTGTAGGACAAACTTATTTCCTATATTTCATGTAATAGTTGCATAAAACAGTTATTCTGTATCTAAAATACCTAACTATTATAGGAAACAGAATAAGCAACTAAAATGCTACAAGACTAAGCTTTTATTTAGTCAAAAGAGTTAAGTTCTATCCTTTGTACTGACCGTGGGTATGTGTTAGCCTGTAAAATCTGATATTTGTACCAAACATGTCCCACTTTGGCCATTTGAAAAGGTGGCAACCCTAAATACAGATGGGACTACAGTAGACACACCCCATACAAAGTCAGACCGCCTTGCGAATACCGGCGTACACAGCACCCAATCCGGCAGCAAGAGAATGGGGATCACACGCTTCCATTCCGCGGAACAAATGGGCGACCTGCGGAACACATACTAATGGCACACCAACAACGTCAACTAGGAAGGTTATGGGATGTTGAATCTATGGCGTAGCCACATAGAAAGACCATCCTTCAAGGAATTAATAGGATCCACGTTTCGTCCGTGTTACTTCCACACTACAGAGGCGGGAATGTCCCAATGTGGAATCTGCGGATCAGTTAAAGCAATTGTTAGCCTGCAATATTGGAATTACACCAATCGTGTTCAGTGGCGGAAAAACGGTTTACGTAGCACTACATAATATGGGTACTCAAACAGACATTCGTGATTGCTGAACATACAGCAGCAATCAAACCCACTGGCCAGATGGACACAGTCCAATACATTCTACACTTTACATATGCATATTGGTGTCCATTGTAGGACCCAAAAATTATCCGTACGAAATGTCAACCTGCTGCGATCGGGAGACCCAGATGAAGTGACAATCGTGACCACGGCACAGCTACATATATGCACCACCAACGTGTTCAAGGTTGATGACAAGTGTCCATGAAATGCAGGACATATGAATAGGACTCCCCAGGTTGCTGCGTCCATAGACGTGCGTTCACATCCCATTCCCGCACACATGAAGGATGTGCAATGGGTACTGTCGAGGGTTGCAGACATGGGATCGTGGGTATGCAAAAATGGGTCTCGGTGTGGATTGGCAGATGATTCGTTGTCCCGCCCCGTGTGAGGGACGTGGGCATGGCATATGCGTTACTCCGCACTAATAATGCCAATCATCCACCGGAAAATGCAGAATGCAGCTGTGTAATGTGTACAGCCCTATACTAGTGTCCAGTAGGCAGTTCCCATAGATGGACAAACGTACGGCCAAGATGGCACCCATAGCTGCAAACCTGGGGGAATCCCACAGCTGTTACAAGGCATAACCCAGGAAATACAGATAGGGACTACAGTAGACACTCCCCATACAAAGCCAGACCGCTGGGCAGATACCGGAGTATACAGCACTCAATCTGCCAGCACATAAATGGGGATCACACGCTTCCATACAGCGGAACAGATGGGTGACCTGTGGAACCATACCAATGGCACAATATCAACGTCAGCTGGGAAAGACATACGATGGTCGAACTATGGCGTTCCCACCAATGAAAGACATCCTTCAGTGAATTAATAGGATTGATGTCAATTGACCATGGAAAACACCTAATCAACAATAAAGACTCGCTGGCACCCTATGGCCACAAACCATGTCACACATAGGTAGATGGAACAGTCAACGTAAACATTTCGTGCACGACAGGTCACATATGGTATCCAAAGGTTCTTCATAGACATGTATGCGCTATCACCCGTAGGCCCCGTGAGACTTACACATAACATGGAAGCATCCAGGCTTTAAGTATCCACCCTTACACTTCCATTTGTCACTTTCTATGCGAACAATGAACATGTAGCCACAGCATAGAAAGCACAGACGCACTGCTAACGACACACACGTATGTCAACATCTCAGAAAGCATCCTATGAACACACGTATTACATGATATTGTACTATGCCGACTCCTCAACAATCAAAGACCTAACAATGTATATGGAAGATATGCATAGCATATCACTGTAATACAACGGTACAGAACTGACAGAGTGGACAAATGTATGTTAACCCTACATCTGTATCTACACTACATTCCGTTACGGGTGTTTGCTCCACCTGCTTCTCAAAGGATGCCTCAACAGTTATCCATCGGTCAGCCCTGGTGTGTGGCCAACCTCCACCTACTAATGTATCTACATACGCATTCTTCAGCATAGCTGAGGAGGTCCCTCCTGTGGTGTTATAATCTAGACGTCGTAAAACACCGACTGTAGACGTATGCCTTGTGATGTGCCCATAGCCGGCCGTAGGCATACGCCAATCCTGCGGCTGCCCAGGCCGCTCTAGTAGGGCCACCTGTCTAGTAGGCGTGTCACGAGGTATATCAAGATGGGTGCACCATGTGTTGTGGTGGCGGCGCCATGTAGCCCCACAGCCTAGGGCACCGCCGATCTAAGGCCGCTGCCGTCGGAGAGGTAGTACAGTCTGCAGGTATGTGCAGACGTGCACATGTAACAGCGGTCCACAAGGATACCCATAGTGGCGACAGCTGCACACATGGCTATAGCGGGACACACACACGGCCATGCATACAGCACACTTAGACATACACACACCATAAATAGGCAAGTACACACAAGGTGTATGTCGTGTATGGGTAAAGTGTCAGGACAGCAAGGATAGCTGTCTGCCATGTAATCCAGCAGATGTCTATGAGGTGTTCTGGAATACGGACGGTGCATGGACAATGTGTGGATATGCAACGTACCACAGTTATATGTGTCAGCCGTGCAAATATGCGATACATGGGGAAGACAGCTGTCCATGGTAGAGCAGCGGTACGGCCACAACATAGGTACATAGATATACAAAGAAAGAGATACAGACGGACACATCCAGCAGGCCCGTGAGTGTAATGTACACAGCAGCACCCCACCACACCATAGTAGGGTGCACGTGGAGAACACGCTACGGAGGTCGCCGACCAGAAGAAGCACACAAGCAGTACACGAGCTGCGCCCCGCCATCCACAAACACAAGGATGGCGCCAGGATATGGGTGTTCCGCGTAAACCTCAAAGCCATACCGTATGAACCCATGCAGCTGGGAGCTTGGACACACACACACATGTGGCACGCATGGTGATTGACCACACCCCCACATACCCAACCGCACAAACGTACAACACAGGTATGGTATGCGCTACGTGGACCACCGAGCACACCACCAGCAGAGGCACATGTACAGGTGGGTGGCAACAACCGTACAGGAATGGCCGCTGGTAGGCAAGGTATGTGTTGCGAAGCGTCTAAAAGCATGTTCATCCGCAGAGGCAGCTGGAAACACACACACACACACACACGGAAGGGCCGGGAGTCGAACCTACGCCTATCTACATGAACTCACTACAGTATGAAGCATTTACAGAACACGCTACCGAGTTTACTGAGCACTGCGCTGTCAGAGGCATACTTCTAGGCTGGTGACATCACCCGCAAGACAATAGCTG
This sequence comes from Protopterus annectens, assembly GCF_019279795.1. Classification (NCBI taxonomy): domain Eukaryota; kingdom Metazoa; phylum Chordata; order Ceratodontiformes; family Protopteridae; genus Protopterus; species Protopterus annectens. Next base: position 283,316,523 of record NC_056741.1, on the reverse strand, counting down.
GCAATAGCCAAGGTATGTGTTGCGAAGCGTATAAAAGCATGTTTATCCGCAGAGGCAGCTGGAAACACACACACACACACACACGGAAGGGCCGGGAGTCGAACCTACGCCTATCTACATGAACTCACTACAGTATGAAGCATTTACAGAACACGCTACCGAGTTTACTGAGCACTGCGCTGTCAGAGGCATACTTCTAGGCTGGTGACATCACCCGCAAGACAATAGCTGGCAATAGCCAAGGTATGTGTTGCGAAGCGTATAAAAGCATGTTTATCCGCAGAGGCAGCTGGAAACACACACACACACACACACACACGGAAGGGCCGGGAGTCGAACCTACGCCTATCTACATGAACTCACTACAGTATGAAGCATTTACAGAACGCTACCAAGTTTACTGAGCACTGCGCTGTCAGAGGCATACTTCTAGGCTGGTGACATCACCCGCAAGACAATAGCTGGCAATAGCCAAGGTATGTGTTGCGAAGTGTATAAAAGCATGTTTATCCGCAGAGGCAGCTGGAAACACACACACACACACACACACACGGAAGGGCCGGGAGTCGAACCTACGCCTATCTACATGAACTCACTACAGTATGAAGCATTTACAGAACGCGCTACCAAGTTTACTGAGCACTGCGCTGTCAGAGGCATACTTCTAGGCTGGTGACATCACCCGCAAGACAATAGCTGGCAATAGCCAAGGTATGTGTTGCGAAGCGTATAAAAGCATGTTTATCCGCAGAGGCAGCTGGAAACACACACACACACACACACGGAAGGGCCGGGAGTCGAACCTACGCCTATCTACATGAACTCACTACAGTATGAAGCATTTACAGAACGCGCTACCGAGTTTACTGAGCACTGCGCTGTCAGAGGCATACTTCTAGGCTGGTGACATCACCCGCAAGACAATAGCTGGCAATAGCCAAGGTATGTGTTGCGAAGCGTATAAAAGCATGTTTATCCGCAGAGGCAGCTGGAAACACACACACACACACACACACACACGGAAGGGCCGGGAGTCGAACCTACGCCTATCTACATGAACTCACTACAGTATGAAGCATTTACAGAACGCGCTACCAAGTTTACTGAGCACTGCGCTGTCAGAGGCATACTTCTAGGCTGGTGACATCACCCGCAAGACAATAGCTGGCAATAGCCAAGGTATGTGTTGCGAAGCGTATAAAAGCATGTTTATCCGCAGAGGCAGCTGGAAACACACACACACACACACACACACACGGAAGGGCCGGAGTCGAACCTACGCCTATCTACATGAACTCACTACAGTATGAAGCATTTACAGAACGCGCTACCGAGTTTACTGAGCACTGCGCTGTCAGAGGCATACTTCTAGGCTGGTGACATCACCCGCAAGACAATAGCTGGCAATAGCCAAGGTATGTGTTGCGGCGTATAAAAGCATGTTTATCCGCAGAGGCAGCTGGAAACACACACACACACACACACACACACGGAAGGGCCGGGAGTCGAACCTACGCCTATCTACATGAACTCACTACAGTATGAAGCATTTACAGAACGCTACCAAGTTTACTGAGCACTGCGCTGTCAGAGGCATACTTCTAGGCTGGTGACATCACCCGCAAGACAATAGCTGGCAATAGCCAAGGTATGTGTTGCGTATAAAAGCATGTTTATCCGCAGAGGCAGCTGGAAACACACACACACACACACACACACGGAAGGGCCGGGAGTCGAACCTACGCCTATCTACATGAACTCACTACAGTATGAAGCATTTACAGAACGCTACCGAGTTTACTGAGCACTGCGCTGTCAGAGGCATACTTCTAGGCTGGTGACATCACCCGCAAGACAATAGCTGGCAATAGCCAAGGTATGTGTTGCGAAGCGTATAAAAGCATGTTTATCCGCAGAGGCAGCTGGAAACACACACACACACACACACACACACACACACGGAAGGGCCGGGAGTCGAACCTACGCCTATCTACATGAACTCACTACAGTATGAAGCATTTACAGAACGCGCTACCGAGTTTACTGAGCACAGCGCTGTCAGGAGGCATACTCCTAGGTGGGTGGTATCATCTGCAGAGGCAATGCGCCCGATCGGGAATTAAGTCAGAGTGCGCAGTCACGCAGCCTGTTACCATCCCAAGGTCGCCGTACAGTAACACGTTAGTGCTGCAGTCGGGAATACCAGGTAACTACTGATCAGTACATCACGACAGGAATACGGGATGCACCGCATGACAGTTCACCCTATGAGAGGGCATCCGGCGTGCAGGATGTAGGCAGCCAATGTGGCATGACAGCCACACATGTGTCACCTGGATGGTCACCATATCTATGCAGGATGCCATTGGCCATGGCTACACGCATAGTAGCAGACATCGTTGACGACTGTCGTGTGTGTACCCCCGCTGGGTGTACTGGCCATGCCTCCCACACCTAGTGGTTGCAAAGGGGATACAGGCATGCACCCGGGGTATAACTGCAGTCGGGCGGTATGCACTGTGCTGTGTGTCTATCTACACAGCTGCCTACTGGGCATGCTCAGACACTTAGACTCGGCACAGAGCAGACATGCATACACATGGTGCGACGGCATGGGTGGCAGAATATGGACCGTCGTGTGTCGAGCCACACAACAGCAACCTGGCCATGCCACAGACGTGGCCGTTGCGAAGGGGATACAGGCATGCACCCGGGGTATAACTGCAGTCGTGCGCGGTGTGCACTGTGCTGTGTGTCTATCTACACAGCTGCCTACTGGGCATGCTCAGACACTTAGACTCGGCACAGAGCAGACATGCATACACATGGTGCGACGGCATGGGTGGCAGAATATGGACCGTCGTGTGTGTCGAGCCACACAACAGCAACCTGGCCATGCCACAGACGTGGCCGTTGCGAAGGGGATACAGGCATGCACCCGGGGTATAACTGCAGTCGTGCGCGGTGTGCACTGTGCTGTGTGTCTATCTACACAGCTGCCTACTGGGCATGCTCAGACACTTAGACTCGGCACAGAGCAGACATGCATACACATGGTGCGACGGCATGGGTGGCAGAATATGGACCGTCGTGTGTCCAGCCACACAACAGCAACCCGGCCATGCCACAGACGTGGCCGTTGCAGCGGGGAATATCCAGGTGCAATTAACCATGGGTAGGACTGGCCTACAGTCTGTTGCATGCTACAGACCACCCTCCCAAACACAGGATACCTGCACAGACGTCCTGAGGACACTGGTGAGTGTGCATGCTCTCACAACAGCACCGTATTGGGTGACATCAACCACCCATACATAGACTGGGAACATTACCCATGGCACAACACCCTACGCCACCGGTCCCAGGTGTTCTCACACCTGGCCACTGTTAAACAGCCATGCACCATACACACTAGGGGGGATGTCTAACAGTTCTGCCCATCACACATGGTGAGGATATGCCCCACACAGGATGTACAGCCCTCAATGGTGATGCCAGACCATATAGTGGATCCACTGGTCATCCACATCCTGCACCCAACACTGGCAAGGGGGACATAAGTGATGACCTCTCCACAACAAACCACACACATCATACGACCGGTGTGGTACCCTACAAGTCCTCCATGCCAGTGTTGAACACGGGCCACACTGCCAACCGCCTTACGAATGCCTTCTCTGAGCACCCCCATGCATGTCTGCACCAGGCGAACATGATAACATCAGGACCTTGTCCACCACAGGTAGGCACATGGTGTGGTGGACCCCAGCCACTGACAAGCTGTACATCAACTGTTGGAGCTGATACATGACAGAGCAATGTCAGTACCAGGGAAACCATCTCCCATTCATACCGGCGTCACCATACGGCCACACATACAATCATCCACGGCCGCTTGTGGGAGTGGTACTGCAGAGGGCACATGAGACAACCATAGGGCCTTCCCTAACTGTGGTAAGGACATGGTTGGGGCGCACAGACATGGCCGGAAATGGTCCAGAATGGTACAACGGTCACTGCACCCACAGACATTGTCAACAAACCAGCGGACATGTTCCATGCACACATCCACCCCCCCCCAAGAGGGGACATATCCATCCCACCAGAGTGTAGCCTCCAAAACATCTCATATGGCCTGGAGTGATCCCATATCTCTATGGCGGTTGACACAGCACCAATGGGCACCGATGGTGTCCCTGGCTGTGTGCTACCCATCCTCATTGAGGCCCTCGGCCCACACATGCGGCCACTGTGTCATGTTAGCCTTACTATGGGCTATGTCCCCGATGGATGGCATATGGCATCTGTGGTCCCACTATGCCAGGGTAGTGCTCTTATGGACTGTAGACAGCCACACCCTATCAGCTTGACAAGCCTTGTCTGCAAAGCTGTGGGGAGGTCCATACAGGTGCCCATGGATACAGACAGCGGTGTACAGCCAATACCGTAACATACCCACAACAACATAGTCAAGGGCGGATCCTGCCTCCCGAACCTGCTCGTCCTGTCTGGAGTGGTCACCAAGGCCATTGATGGGGATACGCGGGTTTGCACACAGTACCATGACCTGGTGGGAGCGTTCAGAGCACACTCCACATGGGACTCATGGAAATGCTCGCCAGCATACATGTGGGGACATATGTCACCCGATGCTTCTCAGAAAGGTTGGAGGTCACACCACACAGGGTTGGTGTTCCTGGTGCCGTGTCACACTCATATCTGGTCTCCAGTGGAGGCCCACAGGGCTCAGTCCTGGGCCCCCTGCCATACGGCATTCGAACTTCCAATGTGCATGCAATCATAGGGGGGATTGTGGCAGACAAGGTATGCAGATGACTACACACCGGCCACCATACCCAACACCCCATGTGACACGGACATCCACCTAGGGCGTCATAGACATGTATAACTGGTGCCAGAGCCATGGCCTGCTACTACATGCCAGAGAAGGTGCAGACCTACCCAGTGTGAAGGACATGTTCGGCCCAATGTCACATGTAGGTGGTAAGCCATTAAAGATGGTGGACATGTTCATGGAAATGGCTACCACACCTGTCGGTAACCTCTGTCAACACACACAATGGCAATGTGGGTGTGAAGACATTCCACTGTGGCCTCCTGGTCTGGATGGAATCGCATCCACATCAGGGGTGTTCATTGTACCCCTGTACACATCACACACCAGAGCAATGACTGCGTACAATGGCACATCTGGCCTGTAGCTAACCTGATGCCTGCAGCACTCGGAAGGACCGCAAACGTTCCACAAGGCGGGGATGACGGTGCTAGGACATGTGTCACAAGCTGCACGACCAAGGGGACTCCGGCTGTAAACCTTCCCAGCACATCTGCTCTGTGGTGATCTGTGCCTGGCATACACGGCCATGTCTGACCTGGGTGACATGGGCATATTCCACCTCCTAGGCTCCAGGCAAACACGGGCACAGAAGCGACTGTCAGACACCTCACCACAAAGATGAGTGAGACGTGCTGGGGGAACAGGGTCAACGGCCGGAGACCCAATACAACACGGAGAGGAGTGCCAGCCCATGTGAAGGAAAGGCCCTGACTGCCTTCGTCCAGGAGTAATAATGACGTGTGGATGTGTGAATATAGTTATGCGCCAGGCATCATCTGTGTGTCAGTGCTGGACGAGGGACTGGGGACTGATGGATGTGGCATCCCCATCCTGAGGGGTGTTAGCAGCCACACACAGTCATGCTAGGTCCACACATGTCGTAGGGCACATACCCTGTTATGTACATGTGCGCCTATGTACCTATGTAGGGGTCCATGCCGGTTGCGGGTACCTGTGCTATGCTGATGTTGCCAGACATGCCTGTGGGTACCCCACGACTACACGTGGGGAACTAATTACAGTGCTCCCAGTAGGCACATGCAAGTACACCATCATTGTCATACGGGTTAACTGAACCAACATGGTGCTACACATGTAACCACCACACATACTGTGTACACAGATCAATGAATGCTGCACCTGTCCTGCATGGTATGTCTGCTGCATGATGTCAGTGCACAACCCACATCACATACACACCTGTCACCAGCCATACACACACACCACAACATACACATCACGTACTATGCGGACACAGGTATCACATACACCTCTCACTATCTTGTCCACCCTGTGCATCAGAATATGTTTGCTTAACCGTGCAGTGATGGTGTAGCTCACAGTTATGCGGCAGAGACTTCATCATATGCACAGGGTGATATGTGTGCCACAGGCATGGGCTGTACCAATGGATGACATCATGTGTGTGTGTAAGGGCCTGTGCATTGACTGGGCATGACTGTGTAGATTGCATGTGGGTGTGGTGGAGCCCTACAGTTGTGTTTGCTGTGTGTGGGTTTGTGTGTACACAGTTCAGTCATCTGTGATGCCTACACGGGGTATGCTTGGCAGCCCCAGACTGTACAGTGCAGGTGTTACGGCTCACTGTGTCCGCCAGCGGCGACGTGACCCGCCTGCCTGGGGTCGCACGGGCACGACCGGGTGGAGGTACGGACTGTCCACTCTCCGATGTCACATGTCCGCTGGAAACGTGCCCACGCCGGGGCCGTCCAGGGCCACGTCCACGTGGCCTGCTCTGTCCTGGTGTGGTTGGTGTAGTAGCAGCTGCACTGCTGCTGCTACCAGCACTGTGTGGGTGGGCATGGGAGGTGGCACGCACACGCTGACCTGCACCAGGTGGTGTTGCTGGCCCACGCCCACGTGCCCTATGCCTCACCCCTACCTGGTGTTCCTGCACGGACAGCACACGCTCAAGGATGGCCATGCCTCGGTCGAGGATCCCAGCCATGTCACCCAATCTCCTATCCAGAACATCGGCAAGATGCTGTTGGGCATTCGCCAATGCCTGGATGTTGTCATTCAAGGAACGGATTGCAGACCTCTGCAGCCTCTGCCCTTCCTGGTTCTGCCGTTCGGCACGTGCCTGCGCCGCCATTACAGTCTGGAACATGCGTCTGGTTATACCAGCTGCTGCACCCTGTACGGCAGGTGTATGTCTAGCGGTGCTCCCCCTACGAGCAGCACCTGCCACATGCCTGCGTGGCACTGCACCAGTCATTACACTGGCAACATCGTGTGTACCCACACCTTCTGCAGCCACCACACATTCCTGCTCGGTGCCAACAGACGCTGACTGACCGTCATCTATGGGCAACGGTGTTGGGGTATGTGTCGGCATCTGAACCGTGTGCGGGGTTGAAGGGGACGTAAGTGTGATGTTCTCCAATGGCACAGTGTCTGCCTGTGACGACCCTGCCTGTGCCTCATGCACATGGTCATCACCACTAGTATCTGTGGGGACACTAGCATCAGATTGACCGCAGGAGGGGAACTCACCTACAGCACCTGTCAATACAAAGACATACCATCGGTTACAATACAGACACACACACACACACACACACACACACACACACACACACACACACACACACACACACACATCATGCATGTGATAATGCAGGTGGCATGCAGCATTCACACAACACAGACCAGTGAATGCAGACCAGACATTCATAGTGGCAGTATGCACACTGCCCTGGTGGGAACAGTACAACAGGCAGGTGTCTTTTAGTAGGCATGCAGTACACACATTCATGGTAGTTTGCATGCATCACCGTGATACACCGTGGCCACGGGCGAGTTGACAGTACACATGGCTGCCGACACTATGTAATGTACACCGCAAACATGTGCGGTATCATGTGGACATGTGACGATGGTGTCCCACCGCATGCACCACATCACAACGGCTGTCACGGTGCAGTGTTATGTGTACAGTCTACAGATACAATGTATGGGTAACAGGGATGTCTGTGCAGGTGCGGTTGGTGTGAGCTGTGTACATAGCTGTACAGTGTGGAGGCGGGCACTGTGCCACTGCACAGTAGCAGGACACAGTTATGTTTCTGTGCGATGCGTGACCTGGACGCATTACATTGCCATGTCTGTAAGTCAGTTCAGCTGCTCAGCAGCACGTATATGGTGGACATTGGAGGCACCTGTAGTAGCTGTGGAGAGGCATTCCATGTCACTGGTGTACTACATCGGATGTCCAGGGGGTCCACTACAGTGATGAGCCCACTATGTGTGTACAGGGTGCAACGGTGACTACCCACTGTGGATGTACTGTGTGGCAACATGCCTGTAGGTATCGACCATGGCCTTGTCTGTCTGGGTCATTGACAATTGTGTGTGGTGGACATCGTGCACACGGCCCTGTGGTGGCCCATGTGACATACAACCATACTAGTGTAAGGTGTCACATTCCCTACGGATATGCAGACAGTGTGGATGTCTGCTATGTCGTGCATAGGTCATGTCATGGTGTGACAATGTTGCAGCCAGACATCCACGTGCATGGGACATGGCATGTGCCATGTCACAACGTGTGCACCCGATGCAGGGGCATAGGTCACATTGGTAACACCTGTGCTCTGGCCAGATCACAGCTCACTATGTGGTACTGTGTGCATACTGCAGAGGCATACCAATGCATACTACACATGCAGCCATTGTGGAACACCTACACCATTGTATGCATAGCTGAATGCACGTAACACACCAATAGGTTGTGTGGTGTCATGCCACTCTACGCTAACGGTTGTATCTACTGTACATGGGTGGTGTGTGTGTCGGTGGTGCAACCTGTATACCGTGACTGGGGCACACACAGGTGTGCATGTCATGCCTGGACACATGGGGAATATCAATACACCAAATCATGCCTTTGACTAGCAACAGACTTACCTGCAACAGACCCTTGTCTTTGCGACACGCCAGACGTACCTGTAAAGGGATGACACAAAGGTATACACATTATCCATTACTATCGCCACGGTCAGCACTGTGCATGTCACATCATGCATCTGTGAGTTAGCATGTGCTATGCACATGTCTGCTAACACAACATAGCATACTGTAGTATGCATCTTGTGTGGCCATATACCTGGCATGTATTGCTATATTATGTGTTGTACTATGACACCCACACCCACGTCGCTTATCATACAAACATGCAACACTGACTTACCAGGCAGCTCCAAGCTCATAGTTCGGGAGACACCCACCTCCACGATGGACGCATGGGTTTCTGCGTGTTGTTCCGTGGGTGTCCCCAGACTGGCCAGGAGCTCCTCCGTGGCTGTGAGTGGGGGCTGGGTTGGTGGCCCACCACCTGTCCCACGTTGTTGTCTGGCGATTGCAGCGGCACGCTGTCTTGCATGCCGGATCAGGTCTGTGCAGTGCCTGCGGATCTGCTGATAAGTGCGGTTGTATCCGCCCAGGCTGTTCACCCTCCTGCACATCTCCTCCCACATCTCCTGTCATTCCTGTGCCTGCTGTGGCACATGACTGAATAGAACGTCATGATTAGTATGGAGGTATGGGATGATCACCTCCTCCTCCTGTCGACTGAAAGCTGGAAGCCGGGAACGTGGCATTATCTGGAAGACATAATGATGGTGGCAGGTCACATTTACACTGCTGTGCTGGCATACTGTTGGAAATACATTGCTATGACATGTACGACATCTGCACAGTAATCTGTGAAAGGCATCGTGGCAGTGACACAGCCGATGTGTTGGCTTCACACCATTGAGCAGTGGGTGTCACATCATATCTGTGTGCCACCCCATCACACTGTACACGCACCATGTAGATGTTAGCCTGCTGTGGACATGTGTACCTGGCTGCACCTGTGTCCATATCACTTGGCATAGGTCCCCATGTGACGTCGGTGCTACTGTTCACCTGGACGCTGTGTATATGTCAGTACACATCACGTCTGTGGCCATTGTGAACGTCAGCAGTGGCACTGTACACATACACATGGACACCTGCACATGCATGTGTTGTGCCATGTACATCCACACAGCACTGTACGGGTGTTGGACAACTTGCCACAGCTCACCTGTGTTGCACATGTGATAGACATAGGGCAATGTGTAACCATGACACATTAGCAGGAAAGGCCATGCATAGCATGTACACACACACATTGTCCAGAGCATCACACAGCACCTGTAACACCACAGGGTGCATCACCGCCACATTACTGCTGTGTATGGTTGATAGTGAGAGTGCCTTTTGTCCATTGCACCATGTAGGACTGTGATAGCTCATGCAGCCTTGCTGGGCAGGTCTGCATGATATGGCAGGGTATGCCACATACATGGCACTGGGTTGTGATCCACCTGGGGTTGATGATATTGGCAGGGTGGCTGTCCATTCCATATGTCATTGCTATGTGTATATGGACATTCAACATGTCTATCACCATGGTGTGGACACTGGCCTCAAGCGAGGTATGCTGCACGCTGCTTGCTGAGGGTGTGTCTGGTGCATGCAGGTATCACACATCCATGCATACACTGTAACCCTGGCAGGTGCTATGTGCTGGGATATTGATCAACACAGTGCTGTATGTGGACACACACCGCTATCCCGTGCACATGGATGGTTGCCTGCACTGATGTGGGTACCACATATGTGTACATCCAGTGCCTGCTGCCACCCCCATGTCTGCTGCTGCACTACACACCGCCATCCCTCCCTCTGTGAATGTGGTGTTGGGCACAGCATAGGTATCCATGTATGGGGACAGGGATGTTCACATAGCAGGGTCACTGATGGTATCGCCGATCTGACCATACACGTATGACGCAACCCTCACACATACAACCCATTCATATTGTTGTTCACAACGGTGACACAGCTATATTGCTATGCCGGAGACATTCACAGCCATACATACACAGATGCATGCACGCCCATCTGTGGCATGGCCTGGACTATTGGTGTGGTTCAGCACATAACGTGTTTGACTGCAGCTGGCGCAGACCTACTGTGCACATGTCTACACGGTAAGCCTGTTCTACAGTAGGCATCTGTGATGTGCTGTGCACATCTCATATCTGCACATTTGGTTGGTGTCCATCGGTCCACGGGCCAGTGGTGGGACACACAGGGATGTTGCTGAACATATATGCATGCAACCCTGTACAGCTGTAACCTTAGCCTCTCAGATGCTCATGTGTCGTGGACGTGAACACCGTACACACACATGTGGTTGTGGGCTGCCGTCCGTACCCATCTCCTCCTGTGGGTTGCTATCATCCCACACACTCCTTGTATTGTATGTTCAGGCTATGCACCTATGTGGGGCTTGTGGCCATGCAATACGATACTATATGCCTTTGCACCCATCACAGACAATGTCACACAGGTACACCAGCAGCCGTACGCCACAGCTTGTTGTCAGCACATCACATGTGGTACACACATAACACATCTCCTGTGGGACATGGTCAATTGTACGGGCATGTCCAGCGGTCACATGCCACAGCTAACCCTACATGACGGCTATGCAGGACATGTGTCTGTACAGCTACTGTCACATGTACACGAGCAATGCCCCCCTACCTACATCACATGGTACTACCTGTGGGTATGTGCGCCTGCATCCATCCTATGCCCATAGATGACAATTGTACATCAATATGTGCAACATACCTCATTGGGGTTGTCATGTGCACATGTTCCACGTGTCAATGCATTGTTTGTGTCTGTTGGGTGGTCATTGTTGTGCATGGTTTACATGGCTGCCATAGCGCACTGTGTGTGATTCCAGGTACTTCATTGGGCTACCAGCATTGTACATTTCCACAGCACATTCCGGCCATCATGTAGCCATCTTAGATGACAGTGGGAGGTGTTCCGCCATGTGCACATATGTCACACAGTACGAGGGTGACTGACACACATTGTCAGGACTGGGTTCTGACTGCTGTGGATGTGTGTAATGGTGTTGACGACCATGACTGCGCCAGATGGTGTCATCTGGATGTGTAACATTCACAACACACACCTACATTCACATAGCAGCACATCGTCCACGACAATGGACATTCCTGCATGAACACTGTGTGCGGTATGTCTGTATGACCACTGCATATATCACTGGTAGCCACCAGCATGGCTGCCTACAACAGCAGTGTGTATCCTGTGCAAACATGGGTTACACCTGTCACAACACACCTGTGTCAGATGGCCCTGTAGTGGGTGACAGTGCAGTTCCATACATCATGTAACAGTATACATCGTGCACCAGTATGTTGCAGACATGTGAACGGCTGTGCTACTCGACATATGCACACATGACACATCACCTGGTACACCGTGTCTGCCTTGCCACCTGCTATTGTGACCACCCTGTGATGACATTGTACGGCCCACATGGACTGGCACATGTGATGGCTCAATGGTGAATTAACCCTCCGGATGTGTGTGTCTAGCCAGGTGTCCAGTAGCCAGTGGTCTGCACGCAGGGATACTGTACATTGGCCTACTCTGTCACTGGGACTGTTGACTATGGTCATACTGTACTTATGCAGGCATGTGGTGTTTGTCCAGTCTGATAGTCGTGTTCAACCACACTACCGTGGCACACATGACCTGTGGACATCTGCCTAAGGTGTGCAGCCCACATGTACATCTTCACATGCTATGCTGCCTGTGCAGCAGTGTCACATGTCTGTCTCCGGCAGGGCTGTCACAGGTAGGCACAGCATGCAGTGATGTGTGACAATGCTTACACCCTCCACTGTGCTGTACACAAGCACTGCACACACAGTACGGCACGCATGTCATTAATCTGCAGTGCCTGGGACCTGCCTCCATGCCCTACACGGCACACCTGCCAGTCCAGATTGTACACAGATCATACCTCCCAGGCACATACCTGGACTGCAACACACACGGGTGGGTGGTTCCCACACCACACAGTGATTTACACACATACTGTATATTCCCGAGACACATTGCATCATAGGTAATCCATGTTCAGATACCCATGTTCGTGACCGCTACGCACATTGTGACACGCGACGGTGAATACACTGTACACCACAGGTTACATGCTGGCCGTGTTGGCATACTGTACATTGCACCTAGGACAGTTGCTACTGCCATGTATTGACAGCAACACGCACTTCCCTAGTATGGACTCCCATGTACCCACACATGCTTGGCCATGCAGTACGCATAGCTGGGTGACACATTACACAACACATACCATACCTACACTACCCTCGGCATGCACCAAACCTCCATGTGTCTGTGTGCTATGCCTACAGACATCCCCCCTCTGTTTGCTGAACATCCATGCTTCTCAGCCCTGCTAGCCACACCCTAGACACACGACCATCGCAGCATGCATGGTACATACGCTCTACAGCCGGTACTACCGACATCCACTGACAGAGGTAGTTGATGGCATGGCACCCTGTACGATGGACAGTCTACGTGACTATGCCGACACATATCACAGTGCACTTCCGCTACATTTACGCAGTGGTAGGGACCATGCTATTCCACACAGAGACATGGTGGTACTGGCCTTTTCACAGACGCCACAGTGGTATTCCTGTTCCATGCACATGTGCTGTATGGGCACATGTGCAGGCTGTTGCACGGTAGTTATGTTCACATGTGTGTGGTGTGTCACTTGACAGTCATGGTGTGTCCTCATGGTGCATCACATACTCCACAGCTAGCTACCTACACATGACTGCCATACATTGCAGTGTGGGCCCTCACGCAGTGTGGTGGTATGTCTCTGCTGTTTGGCTACATCCACATTCAATGCAGCATACAACACTCATGCAGGCATTGCCAACACAGATGTTGCTGGCATCGTGCCTGCCAATGGGGTACCTACCAACAATACACACTCTCACTCACTACAGGGTTCCAATCCATGGCTGGACATTGTGTTAACCCTGTGGACACATACATAGTACTGCCATGCACACGTTATGTCCTAGAACACGGTCCCAATGTCACCTCCGATCTCCGTAGTTGTTGTATCCCGCCAACCTGGCTGTTACATGTCTCTGCAGCAGCACACTGCATTGACTGCTAGCCTGTTCATGTACGTTGTGTACCCTGACCACCACACTACCACATCTATCACACTACACATGGGTGGTACTGCATTGCACGTATGGGGCTGCATTTGTACACCCATGACTGGGCCATTCAGTATGGCACTGGGCCACATCCTCACATACATGCTTCACACACTCATTGACGACCTCCATGCCTTTACTGGCACCCTTGTTGGGCTTCTGTGCGCCACAGCACACCACATCCACATGCTGGCCACCTGTCATACCATTGCATGGGTGGTTGGTGTGGTACAGAGGGTATCAAATCAGACATTATCCGCTCTTTGCCCTTCAGCGCCATTCCACTTTATGGTATTGCCAATGTACGCATCCAGCATCACATCGTACCCTATGTCTCAGGATGTTACGCCATGTGCCTCCTGTACAGGTCACACAGTGGTGCAGGCATATCATGCTAACTACAACAAGTCAGGTACGTGTGACATTGCACAGTCCTCAGTCATGTGGCCCCTCATGCTCACTATTTGCTTACATACACTACATGCTGTCACAGAGTATTGTCCATGCCTACATATACCACATCTACATACCTGGCAGCATTCTAGCTCATCCTACTCATATTGCTAACAACCATACAGGTGTCAGTGTGGCAGATATATCATGTGGATATCATTGCATCAGTTACATCACACATAGTGCATACACATCACCTTTGCATAGTGACAGTCATGCACTGTGTATCACATGGATACTGTCCCTATACATGCATATCACATTGTACATGGTTGCTGTACACACACATGCCCCACATGGTGCTGTGGTTGCCATATTCCACTATGGCGTGGGTACACATGTGCAGGGCCACGCATTTCTGGACCGTATGTCTAGCTGATACATTGGGTGCCCTTGTACCTGTGCCATACACACATGTACACGCAGGCAGTGTTACAATAACACATATGTGGTGTACCTTACACAATGGATACAACTTTACATGTCTCAGTATAGTCATGCCGTGATGTCTACCCGGCTCAGACAGTTTACATATGCAAATGACAGTCGTGAAACACATCTGTACTCACCTGCATACCACTAACACAGGGGTGTCATCTACTCTGCCATGGGCCATGTTCTCCGCATTACTGATGCATGTAGTACTCCTACATGGCGTTTGCAGTGGGCAGTGTGGGAGGAGCACTCCTGCATGTGTGCACACATGCCACATTGCTCAGCCTGGGCGTCTGTGTGACCTCCACAGACTGGACACACACCGTGCTGTGGGACATAGGTCCTGTGCACATCCCACAGGGACACACTGTGTCACTAGTCATGTGATAGCTCCCTTGCTGGTAGGGTGACACAGACCCATGGTACCACCACAGCGGAAGTACTGTATAGACATACAGTTGACATCCACCTCTGCCGTTCAGTGGACACTACCATGGGGGTGACACTACTGTGTACATTGCACATGTGTTTACACACGGCCCTGCCGGACATCATTGTTGCACACATTGCACCTGCTACGGAACGTTTGGACATGGTTACTTGCTGTTCACTCCATTTCGGGTACCTATTCTGCTACTACTCTGTCCCATATGTGCAGGCCATACATATCCTGTTTATGTACATAACATTAGGCCATCCCTCCATCATGCATGCTATGCCTGTGATACTGTCTATGATTTCTGAACATATCCATCATGACAGCTTTGCATTACACATAATTGACATAGTCACCCCTACTGCGAGGGATACGTGCACGTCGTGCGCACATTCCGTATGACATCGACGGTATATGCCCATGCACATGTGTGCTGTGACACTATACATACATGTCCTATCCCCTGCTGTGGCACTTCATTGTTCGATATCCACTGACAGCATCAGCGTGGGTGGTGGCATTGTTCTGTGTTTGAAATCCCTATTGGGGACCTTGGGTTATCCCGGCTGTGTACATGTTGTCCCACTGCTGTGCACACGTTGTCCACAGTCGTTGGTATGCTCCGCGGCTTAGCATTACATAACCACCTTTCACCACTCTCTGCCTGATGGACAGGTATCTTTACTTACACACATCGTTCACATACAGTGCAGATTCGTCATACGTATCATGCGTTACACACCAGTACATCTCGTGGGTTCAACATACCTTTCCGGCCTTTGCTTCTGTATTCGTCAATATTTTTCTCTTGCTTGCTTTGAATTCACTTTCTGTTCGGTATGAACATACGGTTTGAATATCCAGGGAGTCTTCCTTTTATTCGTCGTCACCTGAGGCATGTGGGTTCATCACGCCAATAGCTGTTCCTCGGTGTGTACTTATGCGCATATCACCGGTGATCCTCCTCCATTCGTACGTTACGCGCGAAACTAGGCCATGGTTCATTCCTCGTGTGGCCGTTGGTTATTTGCACTACCTTCGTGGGGATGGTATGTATTGTATCATGTTTGTGTGACTGCATACGCTATGTGTGGTGTCAGGTACATATCGCTGTGGTGTTAGCCGTGGATTGTGTGTGTTGGGTATGGTATTTTGTTCGACATGTGGGAGTCCGTGTCCTGGCGGCGTCTGTCGATGGCGTTGTGCATTTCGATGTGTAACATAGCTGTTATATTCCTGTACACAACGGATGCAGGGAAGCATCAGCTGCTGCTAGTGTTTCCCACGCGGCTTGTTGCGGGTATGCCGCTGTCATTGACTGCCTGTATGTTTTTGCTACGGTTTCGGCTGGTATCCCTTTGATATGTGCGATGGGGTATATCTGCGGATGTGGGTGACGGGTACGGGGTGTGGGTCTTGCATTTATACATACACGATATGCTTGTGTGTGTGCTCCATCCCTGCTTGGGGAGCTGCAGGTTACCTGTCTGTTGTTCTGGGAGTGTTTGTTTTGTTGATGTCGTGTGGTGTCGGTATCGCCTGCATGTGTGCTTCCTGCACGTATTCCTCCTTCACATCGGTTATATATCTGCGGATGTTCATACGTGCCTACTATCCATTGGCATTTTGTCACTGATAGTTACGGTGATTGTGGTCCTGTTCTTGGGACGACATGTATGCTACCGGTTGCCTCCTATTCGTGTGGCGCTTGCTTACTTAACAGTCGTGGAACACACTGCGGTATTTACGTGACGGTACATGGCCACGATCGGTGCCGGGATAACACAAGCGTATTTTCGCCGTACATGCCTGATGCTGTGTAACGTTGCCGACATGTCTTGTTGAGTCTACCATATGGCCGCCATACATGCGGTCATAGTTTGTACATGCGTCCTTTGCATCTCCTGTTGGCTATGGTCCTGTGGTACATTCTGGGACATTTCCGCTTTGCATCATTTTACGTCGCCACGCGCCTAGCCACTGAGGGGCTGTCAATACTACTTTGTGGGTACTGCTGTACATACGCCTATGGTTCCTGTACTGTATGCCTACGCATGTTATTCCACTCCGCCTGTGACATGTCACCTACATACACATTTTACAGTGGCACACACATTACACACACACAGCGGAACACACGACAAACTCACCTCACACATACACATATTGCCGCCATAGCTCTCAACCTTCCATTTCCAAAATGAGGAACACACACCTTCATAATGTGTAACAAATGGGCAAAATGTGGAACACATACTAATGGCTTACTAACAACTTCAGCTAAGAAGGTCATAGGATGGTTGAAATATGCTGATTTACTTACAAGGAAGAACCTTTAATGAATTAATATGATTAATTTCTATTTACCAGGATTTCATTTAAATAAATTCCTAACAATGAATGTGTGACAGACTATTTCAATGTGGAACTTTGAGGAACTTCGAGGAACATGAACTGTTTTAGACCCCAAATGAGGTACGTTCCTCATAATGACGTACACTTGACAGGTATGATTGCCGCTTTCGCACCGACGGTTGAACACAATACCTACGTTGGCCGCATCGCCGGCGGCGGTGTGTACCTCCGCACTCATATCCTATGGATATGACACGCACATATCCCGTTACTGTACCGTGGCCTGGCGATCATCCCGACCCGCGGATATGCATTGATGCAGGTTGACATTTCCATGGCTGGCGTTCCCTGCTCTGGCCACCCTCCCGGATGATCGGGTTGTCGTTCACTATGTTTACTATGTGGAGATTTCACGTCTTACTTATCTGTCAACTTGCATCCCTGGGTTCCATATTAACCTGTTGTACTTTATATCTGTGTATGTGTACATATATTTCTACGTGTGTAATGATATCTATTTCCATATCTGTGTATGCACATAAGTACATATGTAGTCGACTTGCGGCGAAAGTGGCAGCATACGGCTACGCCGTCTGCTGTAGAACCGGCGTGCGGTCGAGGTGTTGGCGTTCCATGCTCTGCTGGCTATTGGGTGTGCAGTGTTTGGGTGGTGCCTTTGTTGGAGTCACACATAGGTCCGCACATACGGTACACATTACGGGCGGACATGTTTGTGTGGCGTCCATTTCACTGTGTGTGCAGGTAAGGAGGTGTCAGTCCATGGGGCCTACGCTGTCAAAGTATGTGCTATGCGTTCCCTCTTTGCCAGGGCGTAGGCATATTGGGTACGCCTCCGTCTACCTACTGGGGCTGGCACAGTGTGTTCATGGCGCTGAACGCCCTGTGCCTGTGCTTGCCTTGGCAGTTGTGGCGGGCTTGGTGGCCCTACACCATTATGTCCCTGCAGCAGCTGTTTCCGCAGAATCATATTGTGTAGCATACAACATACTATGAATATGTGGGCACATGTGCCTGGAGAGTACTGCAAGGCTCCACCGGATGTATCCAAGCACCGGAACCGTGATTTCAACATCCCAAACACATATGATTATTCTAGTTTGTGCGTGTGCCTCATTATGGCGTTCTTGCATGTGTGTGTGTGCATTTCTGATGGGTGTCATCAACCACGGCTCCAGTGCGTAGCCAGCATCCCCCACAAGGTGACCTTGTGTGATGTCCCCCCTGGCGAATACCTGATACAGCTGTGAGGCATGCCAGATATGGGAGTCGTGGTAGCTTCCAGGGCTGCCAGCACACACATCCATGATAATGCCCCGCGCATTGCACACGACCTGGCAATTGATGGAGGGGTATCCCTAGCGGTTTATGTAGCGTCTACCCTGCTCCCGGTGGTGACTTGATTTCTATGTGCGCACAGTCTATCGCACCCAGTACCTCCGGTATTGTGCCACACGGTGGAAGCGGCGATATTGCTAGCCAACTCCTCCTGAGATCTGGGGAAGTTTATATACTCATGGGCATGTCAACATGGCATCCAGGAACTGGTGTAGTACCCTGGATGCTGATGCCTGTGAGATGCCCATTATATCCCCGGTTGGCCTTTGAAAGGTACCTGTAGCCAGTATTCGCAAGCTCACACATACCTTTGTGTCCACTGGGATGGGCTCCCCTCTGTTGTCTCTTGTTCTCAGGCGTGGCGGCACAGCTCCACTATTTGCTGTAACGTGTCCCTGTCCACCCTGTAGCGCTCTACTATCTCCAGGTCTTGCAGCCCCTGGTAGGTCACCCTTGGTCTGAACACTCTCCTTCTCCTCTGAGGCCTACGGTAGTTGTCGGCACCCTCCTCCGCAACTCCGTCTGTCTCTGACACATACCGATGCATCACAGCCACGGCGGCACCCAACATATACATATTAAAAGTTCCCCGTGTGTTTACACCCTACGGTGCGGCGTTTGGGAAATCGCTGTGTGTTATGTGCATTCACACTTTATACTGTTGTGCTGTACACCCGGTGATGTCATTGGGTGTGTCTGTGCGACCGTATCTGTGGATTATCTTCCGTGTTTTACCGTTGCAACTGCAACGCTGTTGCCTTTGGTGTTACATTGCACTTGCCTGCATTGGCTTAGCTTTGCATCTTACCTTACTGTTTCTGCACGTTGCACCTACTATTGCCTGCAGTGCATCCTGCAGGCACATGGCATATGTTGCACTTTGTCTGCTGCCGCTGTTATCCTACCTCTGTACTTGCCTGTGCTATTTCGGTTCTTTGCTCTTTGCATTTCTACTACATCCCCTACTATCTTTGCATTCCTATGCCTCCCCTTTCCCGTTTTGCAGGAGTCTGCATGCAGAGTTGTCAGCTGCCGCCGTTTGCCCTTCCTGGATTGATTGGTGTTGATTGCTCATTACGGCTCCAATTACACTGCTTCCGCATTTCCTCATATTCTCCGCATTACCTTCCTATATCCGTGGTTGTTGACGGGGAGGCCGTCACATGACTGGGTTGGGGAACGTAGTCATCCTCGTGCACATGCATCTGTGCGCGCATTATGTACTCTCAGCGCATCTATTTCCTCACACGCCGGTCCTGCTGCTGTGATGTGCATTGTACAGCCCATGTTTGCTGGCCTCCAATGTGCTTCCTCCTACAGTGGCACACCCTCTGCGATTGACATGTATCCCGTGTAGGCCACTCCTCGGTGTACTACCGCTGCGCCGTTTGCTCCATCCTTACACCGGCGGCGGTTTTGCGATTCACTATTATCTGCCTCATTTGCATGGCATTGACTGCTAATACATGGTTACGGCGCCAAACACTGCCGCCACTCCTTGACAACCCTTGCGCTGGGGTTGAAGCTTTACATACATACTATGGTGTGTGGTGGCTGTGCAGCTGATGTGTATTATACTGCTCTTTTAGGACATTGTCATATTATTTCATTGCTTTGCACCTTCTGTGCACATATCCGGGGTTCTGCTGTGGTTTCTACGTACATACCATTTATGTCATTATTTACATTTTGTGCATGTTTTCTTTGGACATTCTCGGTGCCTTTCGCCATTGGCATATTGCACCTGTATGATACCTGACGTTGACAGCCTTCCGTTACTCCTTGGTCATGTTTGGGTAAATGTAAACCATTTTTTTTGGTTTACATTACCGTGCCCTTACGCTACGCCTGCGCCACTTCGTGGATCGCTATTTGCCTTCATTTGCATGGTGCAATACCGCACACAGTGTGTTTAGCATACCTACGCCGGGGGCGGCGCAGGTCCAGCGCACGCCGGTAGTGCACGTGGAATTGATTCATACCTGAATCGCTCGGCGGCCATATTTGGCGTTATAACGCCAACGCTATGCGGGCGCCTGGCGCAAGGTTCATGAATCCCGGGGATTATTTAAACAATACCACTCACCCTGAATGACATTATTGTGCTTAGAGAATGGGCTAGCTGTTATTTTTTAAATATTTGCTTGTTTTTCTTTTTTAATTTATATATATATATATATATATATATATATATATATATACATTTTTATGTAAAATAGTCCCTCCACCTAATGTTTCAAACTTCCTGCAATATATGTAATTGTTGATGGAGGAAGTCCATCACCAGTGTGAACAGCAGTGATCTCAAAGCAGAACCCTGATGCACACCCAGTCCCATAGGAAACCCCTCTGTGAGTCCAAAGACTGTCTCTGCTTGTGTTATTGGATTCTTGTACATAGACTGCGCTAATTCTACCAATGTATCTCGAACTTTGAACCACCACAAGACCGTCCCAATCAGCTTTCTTGAGGCCTTATTATATGCTTTCTCCAAGTCTAAGAATGTCCAGTTGGAAACTTTCTTTATCTCTAGCTTCTACTGAACTATCTGGGTCAGTGGTGATGCATCCTGATCTGAATCCAAATTGCTCATATCCCACCTTAATACCTACTACTCTGTGTATTCATTTATCAATCACCCTCTCGAGAACTTTCGTGCAGTATGATAGGACTTTGGTACCTCTATACTGCCCACAGTTGTGAATGCCCCCTTTGTTTTTATACACTGGCACTAGTGTGCTCATTCTCCAGTCATCTGGGATATGCCTTTCACTCCACACTGCTGTTGAGTACCCTCAGGAGTGATTTCTCCCCTAACTCACCCAACATCTTTATCATATCTGCAGTGAACTCATCTAAGCCTGCTACTTTCCTTGACTTCATGATGTTCTTACTGTTCTTATGTCTGCTAGGGCGGACTCCTCTTCTTCATTCATCACAGGCCGTGTCTGTGGTAGTACAGCTTCTATGTTTTTTTTTTTTCATTCAGAAGCTGCTGGAAATGGTCTTTCCACCAGCCATTGATGTCCTGTGGACTGGTAAGCAGGTTGCTGCTGGTATCCCTTATGAAGGGTGTCTATCTTCTTTATCTTTTTGTCTTTTCCCAGCAACCTGATAAAGTTTTTGTTGCCATCTACTGAGTCACTTTCCAGAAGCTGGAAGAGTGTCTGTGATGCTTTGGCTTTGCTTTTCACAATTGTAGCTGCTCTCTAGCCAGTTTTGTTAGCTAACCAGTATTCCTTCTTAGCCTGACCTGTCTGTCTGTTTATCTCCCACTTTTTCCTGTAGTCCTTCTATCTTTGGGTGACTTCCTGGACTTCTGCATTTTGCTATCACCAGCTTTCCTTAGGTACCTCATTTCTATACCTGCCTCAGCTGCATATCTGTTCTATAGTCTTCACGCATGCTGTTTTGAGGAATTTAAACTTAGCTTCAGACTGTATTCTTTAAGAAACTTTCCATATTGCAAGAAGCAGTCTTCCTGCTAGCCAAAAGCAGATTGAGAGTGAAAAGATGTCCATAGCTCGGCCCAAACTCAATGAGAAAGCTTCTCACATCTAGGGATAGGTATGGGAATCCTGTAAACAACATGAGTCCAATGATCACCTCTGTCAAAATTACTTGGAAAAGAAAAGAGCCAGGAAAGCAATTCATTCTTCAAAGGTGACA
The DNA here is from genome assembly GCF_019279795.1 of Protopterus annectens. Classification (NCBI taxonomy): domain Eukaryota; kingdom Metazoa; phylum Chordata; order Ceratodontiformes; family Protopteridae; genus Protopterus; species Protopterus annectens. The sequence continues at coordinate 283,293,812 of NC_056741.1, read as the reverse complement.
TTCATAAGAAATAGGTAGAAAACACAGGCCAGCAACCAAAAATACTTCTTGAAAGAAATAAAGGAACTTACAGGAAGTGCTGTAGAATCCCTCAAGTTTTCCTCCACATAGGCAGAGAAAGAAAACTGAAATTTATAGGTAGTTCCTAAAAAAACTTTAGAAGGCATAGCAAATCTAGGCAATTTTTAAGAATCCCGCACAGCCCTCTCGGTCATCACCTTCCAAAATGTATATGCCATCAGCTTACACCCCAGCATTCTACTTTCGGCAGATTTCTGAAAACAAGTTAAAAACCCTTCTGAACCTCATTGACGAAAGAAATACATCCTTAGCCTGATAACTGCTTATATTCCAAAACTATTCATACACACACACACACACACACACACACACACACACACACACACACACACACACACACACACACACACACATACACAAAACTTGTCAGTTACTTCAAGGGTCTTCCCTACCTAGTTCAAGCATACAGTCATAGCCGCTCTTCCTAAGAAACTCCATGCCAAGGTCTGCAAGTATTTCAGACCAATAGCCAACCTTTGCCTACTAACAACATTTTTTGAAAAATATCTTTAACCAAGTCCTAGAACACATTAACAAATATTGACTTCTATGCAATGCCCAACATGGCTTTTGCAAATCCTTTAGTATTATGACTGCCCTATTTACAGCCACCAACAAAATCTTCAATAATGAGGATACATCTAAATTAGCAGGTGGACTATTCATAGACATAACCAGAGCATTTGAAACAGACAGCTATAACCTCCACTTTCATAAGGTAAGTAGGCTCAACTTTGAGACCAAAGCAATATTATGATTCTAAAGTTAACTTTAAGACAGATTGTACCAGAACTGCTTAAAGAATATTTTCTCAAAGCAAGACTCCTTCAGTATATATTAGTCTAGCTTGTATCAATTTTAGTCATCATCATCATTATTATTATTTATAATTAGGTTTATTAATTTGACTTGTTTATATATTATTTAAATTTAAAGTTTTATAAATGTGTCTTTTAAAAATGTGTTTGAATAAGAAGGATAATGGAGCACGTTTAAAGGAATAAGGGGGAAGGGCAGGTGATGCCACTTTCAACTATGCATCTGATTGGTATAAGTAAATAGTTTTAAACCTGCAATTTTAAATGTATTTATGTCTGATGAAATTCACGAGAGAATGGTATAGTGGAAAAAAGCACTAATATCTGTTTGGTAGCATTGTCGCCTCACAGTAAGACGCTGTCCGGTTCGATTCTCAGTTTGAGCGTCTTCTGGGTGGAGACATGCATGAATGGGCGTACCTTCGTTGAAGGTTGTGCATCAGGCCTGGCAAGCCGGTACGTAAAAATCAACTGCCAATCATTAGCGGACCGGAATTCCGCTGTGGCGACCCCTAACCAGGAAAAGCCGAAATACACAAACAAACAAACTAAATAAAATTGGATTAAAAGGAGCTTGCAAAGCACACTTCTTCAGCTCTAGCATTATTTGGATTACAAAGACTCCTTCAACACAGAATTACCCCAGGGTTCAGTTCTGGATCCATTGCTTTTCTCAATTTTCATCAATGATCTCAACAATCATCTCCCCAGTTTGAAGATTATCATGTATGCTGTTGACATCCTCATACTTGAAAGCTATCAGTACACTTTCACAGCTTCAACTTAAACTGCAAAATAGATTCAGTAAGATTTGCAACTGGACCCAAAACAACACATTGCTTATTAAAATCATAAAGTCTAGTATCTTGATCTTTAGAATACCTTAAAAGATTCCCTAAAACACTGAAATTGTTGTTTCAGACACAAATGGAAACAACCTTCCAAATGTGACTGAAATAATTATACCTTGGCCTAACCCTTGACCCCTCAACTTTCTTCTTTAAATACACAGATATTGTTATAAACAAATCAGCCTCAAAGACAAAATTGTGCAATAAAATATCCCGCTTACTTACACATAGCTCCCACAAAACCATTGCAAGGAACATATTAATTCCAAAGCTTGAATATGGCTTTCCATAGTATCTTTCCACTTAAGCACAAATTCACAAGAAATCTAAACAGCAATTAATAATATCTGCAGATTTGCATTAAAGCTGACAAGAGAACCCATTGTTACTTACTCTGATCAGAGGTAAAATGGCCACCAGTAAATGAAAGAGCATCACCCAGATTTTTAAAATGATCAAATTGAGATGTTGTCCTCTATTAAAATCCAAATTGCAAATCAGACACCTCAGCTGTGCACTGAAGGTTATAAATGAGGATGCCCTTTGCCTAATTAGGATCAGATTTAACACACGTTTTGGAAAAAGGACATTTGCAAAGCATGTGCCTGCCCAATGGAACCAACTCCCACAGACGTCAGGCAAGAATATACTTTACACATGTTCAAAAAACAGCTGAATTGCATCTCTGCCTGTTATAAAGAAAAGGGTTAAGTAGACAAAGGAAATAACTTCAAGCACATTACCACATTATAGATACAGTGTACAGTATTCATACTTGAGACACTTTTGGCTTCAGTAATACACAATTTATTATTATGGCTAATTTGACATCAAATGCTGTGTTTGTAAATATTGTGCTATTTTTACAGGTGTGATGTTCATGAGTATTTTGGTAAGGATGTCAGTATCAATTTCTATGCATTCATGCATTCAAAATATTGTTTGTAAAATCTGCAGTTGTCTTTCTCTATCACCATTGTTATATTTGTTTACTCAAAATATTTGTTGTATATCTGCATTTTAATGTATTTTTCTATCAGCTCTGTAAATAGTATGCTTTTCTAACTAGTGTGATTATCTTTGAATATTTGATGCACAAAACTGCTACCCTTATGAGCTCAAGTTGTGGCTGAAAAAAGGTTTATTGAGCATCTCACCTACCCAATTATCAAATGCTTAAAAATAAATAAAAAAATAAAATGCATATACTAACAATTATTAAGCAAGTGTACATGCTAAGTGACTGCAACAGGCTGTTACTCAAAATTAAGTGACATCCTACAAGAACATGATCTTTAAGGGACAGACACATATTTAATAATATGGAAGAAGAATACAAGAGAACAACTAATGGACAGAAGTGTATTAACGGGGTGTGTAAACAAGGAGAGATGTAAAGAGGATTTTACAGTAGAGCAGAATCTGGTAAGTTGGCAAAAGAAGGGTGAGTAAGGTATAACATTATGAGAGACAGAGTTAAACACAACAATTATAAAAAGGGGTATGCTGCAAGGATTAAGAGGGATAATATAGTAAGATTCAATAAAGTGAAAATACAACGTGCTATAGCACTGTAAAGAGATATCATATAAAACCGTAGACAGCGATACACACATACTGACAAAAAGGAACATGAATACAAGCAGTATGGATATTCCTAATCGATTATGAATGTCACTAATTAAAAAAGAAACAATGTGTGAGGTGTAATAACAGAAGTTATAGACAGAAAACCGTCTGATGTACAGTATTATAGTATTGGCCTAGCTTAGAGAAGGGAGAACTGATTGAATATGCTAAATTAAGATATCTGTTTACACCACAGCTGCTATTTCTTGTAGACTGGAAGTACTGATAGCTAAGCTAGTGAATGCGGATTTAAGGGTTGCAATTATTAATATGCACTGACAAGAAATTCCAAGATTTGGCAATGTGAAACAGACTATCATCAGTGTGGTTTGTCAGAGTTACATAATGTAAGATGCTAGCATACTACCACATGTTCCAACAAGATTTTGTAACTAATGATTTTACGTAGGAAGAAGCTTTTGTATAACTTAAGTATAGTACTGAGGTGTGGTTAGCTGTATCCTGTTTAGAAAAGAGTTGGTAGTGAATGTGACTGTTTTGTGATAGACATTTTGACATGTGTAAAGGCAAATGTTGGATATGTCTGAATGGAGGATATGATCATAAAGCACTTTGGCAACAGATATATTTTAGCAAAAGACATTCTGTTTAGTCTGATAAAGCATACAGAAAAGCTTGTTAATCTTATGCATGAAGTTTTGAATACAAAGTCTGAACTTCAAATCTTGATCACATGTCATACCTAAATATTTAACTGGCACTTCCAGTAATTACACCAGGTCGAAAAGACAATAGTGGAAAATAGTGGAAATATTTATTATTATTGCAACCTATCAGCCTTAATTAACACCCACTTTGTATGTAGTAATGGCCCAATACCAGGTGTTGTATGGACAGAACACTGAGACAAACTTATTAAGAAATTATTTTAAAAAGAATTGGTGCAGACACTGACCTCAACGATGACCAAGCAAAACCCATGGCTCATGGCAGTCTTCCTATCAATGATCCTGAGAAACTGCCGTTTTATTTTAAAGCACTAATATTAAACCAGAATCAAGAGCTTGGAGTCCTATTAATAAAGCATGAGAATACATTTTTGACTTAGACAGCTTGGTCTTGGAACTTGACATTTCCTCCTGAAGCAGTCACAATCATTAGGCTTGATAATACAGAGGACAGGAACCACCCTCCAAACCAGGAATTTCTGGCATACTAGAAGACAGTGAAAGCCAAAATACGCTATGGACACAGATATATGTTGCGGCTGCAGTAAGACAGCCAGGTGCATGTTACTGTGTAGTGGGTCACTTGTTGGCTTTGGTATCACAACCTTATATGGAAGGGGTAGCTGGACAGTGTGACTGTGATGATTCTTAGAGCAGTGGGATTAGAGACCTCATTGAAGTTAGTAACATTTTTCAGCATCCTTGTATTATTTATTTAGTTATTTACATTTGTTGACCAGGAAAGTCTGACTGGGCAAAAAAAAAAAAAAAAAGCACTTAGAGAAAAGCTGCACTCAAAATTGTCCAGTGTCATCCATCTATTAATAGAAAGAGTAAAAGTCACATAGGATAACAACTGCAGTACAGATACATAGGCAACAAAAAAACGTTCAGTAAAGTACACAAACAGAATTCAAACCTTGCAATATTGTGAAGAACTTATGTTGAAATACATTGGATAAATATTGCAATACAGTAGTATATATTTGGGGTCTCTATTATTTTAGCGATCGCAATGAATTGCGAATGCTGTTTAGTCGAAACTCATTACATGAAATGGCAAAATACCGAAAGCACTGAACAGTGATTTTTTTGCTAGGGAAAAAGATCACTGGGCCGTTTTTGGGACTTTTCCATTTCCTCCACTGTGTTACAGTCTCGGAGTTGGTATATTAAAGTGTGGGGGGGGGTTTGATTTTTCTTTTTTTACGGATCAGCGATTTTTCCCTGGGAAAAAATTGCTGATCCATGTGTTCAATATATTGGGTTTTCGTGGATGTTGGTCGACTGTATAGCATTTGCAATTCAGTGCATTCACTTATATAACATAGACCCGATATTTGTGAGTAAAAAAAAATGTGTACATTGATTAAATGCCAAAGATCAAACTGAGGTGGAAAAAAGGACTGCAGATATCTATGGTTAAATGAGAGAGAGGTATAGCGGCTGGTTGGTACTTAGGTAAACGTTCAAGAGTGAGAAATTATGTAAGATCGACTTGTATTTTGAAATAGAGTGAACATTATGAAACATAAAATTACATATAGCATTAGAATACAATGAAATAATGATTAGGCATTTAAGCAATAGATTTTGGTGCTTACAGTTAAGGTTATTACCCTAGGGTTAAGCAGGAGTATGTCCAGGAGCTATTTAGGCATTGTTTAAGTTAATGTTTGAAAATGTTAGTTTCTCAATTTGGCTGAAGTGTAGTCGTGGTAGTGAGTTCCACAGTTTGGAGACATAGCTGGAGTAGAATGACTCACCAGCAGTGTTATTAGATTGGGTTATGAGTAAAAGTCATTTATTTTGAGTGTTGTTCCTTGCCTGTGGAATAGTATTTTATAGTACTTTATAGTGCTGCATGGTTTTCTAGTTTATATATTAGGTTATGCGCAACAGGTGGTTGTGAGTATGTAAGATATCATGGGTGCTTCAGCCAGTGTACTTGGTGGCAAATCTATCAGTTTTGTTGTAATAGTTGTCTAGTTACATTTTTGGGTGCTAAGAAGGTTAGTTGGGAAGGGGGAGCCATAAAGGAGAGATGGTAGTAAGTAGGCTGATACAGTGGTTTTCCTGGTAGTATCAGTGACATAGTGTTTACGTCTGTATAGTAAATTAAGTTTTTGGTGCATGTTTTTTAACAGCTTTCAGAATGTGTAGCTCAGATTTTAAGTATTCCTCTACTGAGACTCTCGGCAACTTTGATTGTTGTAGTATTTGTATTCTCGTTTTATTTTCAGAGCGCATTTTAAAATATTTGTTTTAGAATGAGATATGTTTAGAGGTGAAGAGCATTAGCTTTTTTAACATATTCTTGCTTAGCAGAGCACATTAAATACCATGTGTGATGGAGTACATTTCCAGGGGAGAGACTATGTTGTTTCAACAATTATTGCCAAAGTAGTAAAAGATGTGGGTCTAGTACTAGGTGATAGTCATTTATACCTGATATGAATTTGTTTTTCATTTATCTGGTTTCCTTGCACACTGCTGCTGTGTATTGAATGCGCAGCACATACAAACACAAATCCTACTGGTGCTTAACTAACCTCAACAGTGTCTTATAATATGCTTTTCCCAAGCAAGCTCAGCCAATACAGCATGTTTCCAAGGACTTTTCTTTTGCGTTTCTACCAGAAGATGGACATATAGCAGACAATCCCATAGTCTACAGGTCACCATAACCAGTGCAGTCCTTCTCCTTCCCAACTGGCTTTGTCCAGAGCTTGGTCTACTACCCACACTCCTGTCACCTGAGTCATAGTCAGGAAGACCATCTCTATGCCAGTTCAGCTAGTAAAATGATACTTGTCAACAGCTGACACCTTCTTCAGGATAACATACAATAGTTAAACAATAAGCTCTTTTACATGGATTATTAATCTTAACAACAAAACTATTCATGATTTTGTATAAAGATTTGGATCTGTATATATATATATTTCTGTTCCTAAAGTAACTTGGAGTCAGTCATCATATAAGGCCTTATAATCTAATATCATTGGCCTCTAAAATTCTGTATGCAACTGCTGTTGAGTTTTAGACCCTCCAGTCTATTTTGACATGGCACACTAGAAAGTCCAGGTAGTCTTTTAGTGTATTTCCTTTTATAAGATGTAGAATTATGTAACATCAACATAGCTGCATATAAAATTTGAAGAGCAGTGGTGTCAAGATTGACCTTGTAGAATTCCATTCATCTGCAGTAATTATCACAAAAAATTGACCTTCAGATTATTAGTTGGTTTTGTCCAGCAAGATAGTTTTCATTCAAGACAGGACCATACCAATCAATATGCATAAGCTCTTCAGCGATTCAAGTAGGGTTGTATGGTTGAGCAGGTCAAACATATAGGAGCATTGCAGAGAAAAATGTCTGATCTCTGGCTTTGAAAAGATCCCCAATGTTACTTATGAAAACAGTGCCGATGCAATAATGGCATGTAATAACAGAATGTTACCTTAAATTCAGACTGAGAAATTCAAGCATTTTTTGGGCTACATGAATCCCTTTGTTTCTCTTGATTTGTCAAAAGAAGAAAAAATATTAATTGATTCCCTAGAGTATTTAGACAACAATACCAAATATTAGTGTGACTGTTTTCAAAAAGAACAATCCCTGTTTGTGGATAACTAGTTAGGGCATGCTCTGCTCAGCACAAGGTATCATTCCTATATCCGTAATAAAGTTACAGATGAAATGCCACTTTGCTTAATTCTAGAATAAACACTTTAAATACCTCCAGTTCACTTGTGTGGAAGTGACTGATTTTACCTGATGAAGTTATTGACACATATTTCAAACTTGCAGCTACCTAATAAAATGCCATGAATGATAGGAGTATATAATAATTGGAATGAGAAATTAAAATTCAAGAAAATAGGTATCAGAATACACAAAAAAACAAGGGCAGGTCATTGAAGACATACTCTGTGTTTGCTTTTTGCCAAATGGTAGCCATTATAAAACCTGCGTTTTGGTACATTTCAGCATATCAAAGTTTGTTTCTAGCATGTTCTGTGCAAGTACTGTGCAATTCTCAATAAGTGACTACCCACCTCAAAATATGTGTCTCAGTTAAAAATAAGGATTTATTAAGTTAGGAGGGTAGCCTAATGGGGTTAGGAGGGTGGCTTAATGGTTAAGGTGTTTGCCTTACAAACACAAGGTGCAGGGTTTGAGTCTCACAAAGGATAATTAACTAGGCTTAAAATTGCTCACAAAAGCAGTTAGCCTAATACTAATCTATGATCCTATGTAATCAAAGAACTGTATTCATGTCTCTTACCAAGTCACATCTGTTACTATGCAAATAGCATGTGTGTTTCTGATGGAAATGTATTTTCTGAGAAATCTGAAATTTTGCAGGAAGACCTATTACTGTACCTTATTAGCCTTCAAACTGTTTTATTTTCTTGAATTTGTAGTTAGACATTCAATTAATAAAACACAACAACTTGCAAGGTCACACCCACTCGTTTAAACTCAAGTTGTTAAAATGATTATAATGACACACATGACAGTGATTATTTTGTAGCACTCAGGTAGCGCAGCTGCTGGTTGTCTTGCTGTTCTCCTGATTCTTTCTTTCTTCCTAAACTGTAGTTCATTATTGTGCTTCTGGTCTTCACTTCTTCACTTCTTAAACGTGTCCTTATTTGAACCCTTTCAGGTGAGGCTTGGTAGAAACGTTGTTCTCAGACTATTTGGCAGCACAAAGATAATGTGAAGCTGCGGGCTGTTGATTGCTGTTTCTCTTGTACTTTTTTAGTAAACCACAGTTGAATGTTTGGTATTTCTTGCATTTGTTTCTTTAAGTGTCCTCATTTGATCCCTTTCAGCCGGCATACGGTAGAATCTTCACTCTCATCAGGCAAAGTGCAGGCTTACAGCTTTACCTTTTGTTTTTGTTTTTTTTTCCACCATGACTATCATACTTTGTCCCTCACCATTACTTATTCTACCTCATTTCTTTTGTGTAATGGTTTACTATTTTTTTATGTTGTAGAAAAAATTCTCTGAATGTCATGGTGAATTGAACATTTTCCTAATTTTAACTTTTTAGTAAATGTAGGTAAAGGTACATTAGCAGAATTCATTGCTGGCAGCTCTTCACAACAGAATTCCAAAGTAAAATGTTAACATTTGAGATTTTTCATGATTTAAAACTACCCTTTATGATTCATGCATTGAGGCATAGTTTGTGTTTCTAGCAACTCCTGTTTCCCTGTTTAATATATGCAAGGCAAGTTGCATATGTACACCCTGCATATCATTTTTTTCATTGTCTGCAAGCAAATTAAGATTTTAAATACAATAATATAAACTAAAATTAAAGACCAAAACTTATTTACCTGCAGCTGCATCCTTGTGTAACACAGTACTGCAAATAAATAAACTGAAGAAAAATCTATAAAACAACAAGAGGGAAGAAAAATAGAAACGTTAATTGGTCAGTGTATTTTTTTAAAGTTTACTTCATGCTGTGCTGTTGGTCTCCTCAAAGATATTGGGTAAACTAAAGGATGTGTCAAGAATTCAAGATATGTTACCCTATACAGATCTCCAGACAAATTCAAAGGTGACAAACCACTGCAGGTTAAAAAGTAAAGTCTTTCTCAAAAAGAGAAAAAAATACAGGTGTGACGTCAACATGACTAAAATGATAAATGTGGAATCTATTCCTTGTGTACCTATTTTCTTACTTCGAAATTGTTGTTTCCTTTCTTTGTTTCTCCTATATTCACACCTCTTCTCCACCCCTATCTCCTCGTGTATCCCCCCCATAAATCTGCGTCGTTTTCTTTACATTTTGTGTATAATAACCTTGTGCTGTCTGTCTCACCCCTTGTTTTTGCTTTGATATTTTCTTGGACCTCCTTAGAGGAGGAAATTCTAAAGGGTCAAAATGGAACCCTAAATCTCCATCATCTCCTCTTAAATTGTTGCATTCCGAGAAAGTAAGTATGATACCCTTATTGTCATTCCAAACTTGTTTGAAATTAACCCGTTGTTTGGTGTACTACTTAGGGACATCCACATGTTTTGGCAGAGGGTATGCTTTTTTCTCATTAGATTACATACAATCCCTAAGAAGGTTTATTATCATAATCTCAAAATTTAAAAAAAAAGTGTACTTATTAGCGAAGTGTTTCGTCGAAAGTACACATTATCGAATGTCCCTAATGTCATAAAATATCTGTTAATGCCGAAAATGTCAATCACAACATTTTCAGCACTTAACAGCAATCACACCCTTCCTGTAACTCCCTAACTAACTACCCTAACATCCCGTTTATGCAGGGGGCAAGTCCCCCTGCACCCCCCCCCCGTGGGGGGCTGTGCCCCCACACACCCCAACTTAATATTCCAACTCTGAGATCGCACTACAGTGAGTAAAGGGATGTATTTCCCTAACCACACTGTACCGTGATCCCTTTACATGAGTGAAAGTTATATTTGCGAATGCACAGTCCATTCACAATTATACCGTTTGCTCACATAAACTGTCGAAATATGAAGTATTCGAACATCTGTTGTTTGAATACTTCATAGCCGTGCAATTACACAACAACATTTCAATAGGAAACCCCCTAAGAATCTCATTTAAGAAATAATAGAGGCACTTTTTAAAATGAGTATGAATCCCTTGGAACATTCAGTTCTGATGAATTCCCTGGTAGTAATGGGATGAAAGTGTTAAATTTTTACATTCAATATTAAATTCTGTTATGGTGAAGTGGAATAAAGAATCTGTCATTTTAATATTGTTTGAGTTCCTGCCATTTGTTTCACTATCACCTGGAGCAGTTTGTCACCTTTGAATTCATCTGGTGGTCTGTATAGCGTAATACCTCTCAAATTCAAACGTTTACCCAATACCTTCAAGGAGACCAACAATAATGCATTGACTGTTTTACTAGCTTTGGGCTGTGCAACCAGCATTTTACTGTTAAATTTACTTCACCTCTTCGATAAATAGGTTTAGGTTTAGTTGCTCATCTGAATGTATTGGGCAACATGTTAAGTTCATTCTTCTTTCTTATTCTTGTGCTGAATCTTCAAACTCACAACAACCACTGGAACAGGCCAGAAAAGGGTATGGAGTGGTAAATGTGTACTTGATGAAGACCTACAGTGCAACATTTAGTCTTAATGGAAATGTAAAAACAAATTCAGGAGTGCACCAATGCTGAATCCAAAAAGTTCACCAAAAAGCTTGAAGTAAAATCCTTTATTTAAACGAAATTCCTAGGACAATAGTAAGTGCTTTCACGTTTGATAACGCTTCATCAGACTTTAATGACACACTGGTAAGATTCAAAGATTTTATAGCCTGATGTCACGCCCATCATTGATTAATTACAAATTAACGTATTTTAACAATGATTAAAAAGCACAATGCATGTGCTGGTTCACAATTCATAGACATCTGAAACAGATATCAGAACATTAATAAATTATCTGCATACTAAAACTAAACATTAATATAGCACAGTGTAAGACAATATAAACAAATAAATATATAAAAAATAAAAATATTTAATGTTTAAAGGACCTAGCTGCTAAAAATGGTTTTAAACTAATTCTTTCATTCAACCCATACTGATGTGCCTGCAGTCTCAAAATCCATTTACCCTCCACTTCCTCTGTGCGATTTTTTATATTACCCAGCCTACTTGTCCGTTTAACTACTTCTAAAGCTCTAAACTTAAAATGATGTTGTGAGCCATTCTCTATTACATGTTTATATTGTACTTCAAGCTTTTTGGTGAACTTTTTGGATTCAGCATTGGTGCACTCCTGAATTTGTTTTTACATTGTTTGTTTGTCGATACGGGAGTGCTTTACTCTATTGGGAGGTTTGCTTTTCTTTGTTTTGACTGTTCATTTCATACTTCCCATTGAGCCATGGCTGAAGATTTGTTGGCTGAGAATGCTCCGGTTATTCCGGTTAATGCAATGCATAACAAGACTTTCAATATAAGCAGCCTCATGAATATGGAGGCTAATCCTTTATTAAAGTTAACTACAAGAGAACTGCTTACTGACGCTACAAACAACATGTATCGCCAGCAAGATATGGAGGTGATTCTGGCTACCAGACGCCTGGAGAACAAAATGCATAAACTGAGAAGTGTACAATGGCAAAAATCTCACATGGAAGCTTGTTTAAGCTTTCATCTCGTACCTAGAGGACTCAGGGTTTTGAAGATGCCCATTTTTGGCTCTTCAAACCCCGAGTTACTAATCAAATGGCAAAAACTAAATCTTGAGACAAGTTTTGGATACATGAAAATATTAATTGAATACTATAATCAAATACAAGTGACTCTGTTAACTGAAATTAATGAAATAGAGACACATCTAACAGCAATGTTGAATGATAAAGAATTAACAATGCTACGTGATGATTTGAAAAGTACACTTTCTGTGACTGACAGTAAGCCCATTCAGGACAAAAAAAGGAAGTTAGAAAGGGACTACACTGACTTCCAGAAGAGCCAAGTGTTTTCTTGGCCACGAGATAAAACATATGTTCACTCTATGAATGAATCCGACGTATTTACTAAGAGCCTGAATTCTAAGAGCAAGGAAGGCGTGACCAACACATCGAGATCAACTCCCTTAGTGACGTCAGCTGTAGGCGCTGAAACACCGGTCTTTGAAGAAACGGAATCGAATACAGGAGCCACTGACAACACCAGGGTTATTAGCTCCAATAAGAGACAACTTACAATTGAAGCGATGATACACTCCAACAATAATACTCATCGTTCTTCTAAGGACATGGGCTGTGTCTTTGATGACAGTGCACCTGTTGTACGTAAGAAGTCACCAGCTGTATGTTCTACAGCAGGAGACATAGAGGAAGAGATATCAGCGGAGATGGAGGGTTATCCTTCTTTTCCACTCCCGTTCAAGCAATACGACAGAAGGACATGGATTCAATCAAACACATCGAAGAAACGGAAAGGAACAGAAGAGATATACCAACAACAAATGAAGGCCCTAAAGTCCATTACCAGGACTTAGTTGTTAATATATCCAGGTATGAACTTGATTTCCATGAGTTATCAGTCCTTAACAAGGGGCTGAACTTTATACCCTCGGGTTTTTCTGATGTAACCGATTTAATTCTGGATATTAAAATGTTCACTAGGAACATAGCACTCAAACTAATGTATGGTAATGATTGTGAGCGAACTAATATCACAGCACCGATGAATATTTTTCGGAAACCATCATTATACATGCCACCCACACACCCTTTGCTAGATATTTTTGAGCGTGCCTGTGAGCACGACCTTTTGGATTTGTACAATAGTGATGATTTTAAATCAGAATTCATTAATATGACCAGAGAAGAAAGGTCAGCTATCACTAGTTTACAAAACAACAACACCATTGTGATGAGGCAAGCTGATAAAGGTGGTGCCATAGTTGTCATGGATAGAGAAGCTTACAAGTGTAAAATTGAAAATATGTTGACAGAAGCTGACACTTATTGTTTATTAACAGTGGGTTCCTTAAATACTTTAATAACGAAAGTGCATAGTCTTCTGTATGACATGCTGTTAAGTAATGTTATAGAAGCAGATCTTTATAGATACTTCCTTATAGAGACTCCCACCATACCCACTTTTAGAGGCTTGCCCAAGATACACAAAGGGATGCAAGACCCTCCATTGAGACCTATAGTGTCTAGCAAAGGTTGGTTGACTGAATCGATATCAATATATCTTGATAAGCAATTTAAACCAATTGTTACCAATACTAAATACATATTGGGTGATACCCAACATTTTTTGGAGAATTTGGCTGTAAATAACACCCAAAGGAACATAGGGAAGAATGATATTTTAGTAACTTTCGACGTGAAGTCATTGTTTACAACTATTCCCAACACTATTGGCGTAGAGTATGTTAGGGTCTTTTTATTAAGAAATGGCATCAGTAATAACAATGTAATTAAATGGATGATGCTACTTGAACTTGTTTTAGAAAACAATGTCGTGCTATGATGATAAATATTTTTTACAAAAGAAGGGGGTAGCGATGGGGACCCCATGCGCAAACTCCTACGCCAATTTGGTGCTAGCCTATTGGGAGGATTTATATGTTTTTACCAACACATTATTTCATAAGTATGTATTATTTTATGCCCGTTTTGTCGACAATATTTTTGTCGTATGGGGAGGCAATGAGTTACAACTAGGTGAGTTCACTAGATATTTGAATGGGACCACAAATTTTCTTGAATTTGAATGTGGAAGTTCAAACACTAGCATTGAATTTTTGGATGTTAGAATATCAAAAGAGTTAAATGGGTTACACACTGAATTATTTAGGAAAACCTGCTGGAGAAATGGTTTTCTACATCGTACCAGCATGCATCCGAAACATGTCCATTCAAATATTGTATCTAATCAAATAATCAGAGCATCAAAGCTTACAACAGATGATGCTACTTTTGTCAAACATCAAGACAAAGTAATAAGTGAATTTGTACATAGGGAATATAATAGAGGAAATATACAAACTACTCTACAAATGAACACTGATCTTAGGACAGGGAAGATGGAGCATGGAACAGGATGATATGATGGCAAGGAGTTGGCTGGACATCCTATGTATCTAGGAGACGTGATGCAGCAAAGCCACTTGCCTTGGGATCCAGAGTCACTGCCCAGGAGGAGGACAGGATAGAAATGGTGTGGGAATTGTGGTGAGGGAGGACAGAAGATAGCGAGCAACATCATTAGAATCACTGATAGACTTATGGCAATCAGACTCCAGCCTAATGATAGGGCAATAATCATAATCTCACCCCATGCCCAACAGCATGGTTATGATAGTGAAGAAAGCAGTACATTCAGACAGCATTTTCAGGACCTACTACATAAAGCAGAACAACATGAATTGGTGTTGATAATGGGTGACCTGAATGCACATATTAGGAGAGACAGAACAGGATATGAGGACTGCCTGATTCCACTTGGGTGGGGCAACAGGAATAAAGAAGGAGAATCCATTGTAGACTTTTCGCAGGCAAATGGCTTGAAAGTAGCCAAGGCATGGTTCAGAAAGAGAGACAGTCACAAGATCACATACAAAAGTGGCCAACATGTGACTCAGGTAAACTTCCTCGTAGTTAATTCTCAAGTTATTGGCTAGGCTTAAAATGGCCCTTCAGAACAGGTAGCCTAGTATTCACCTATGAACCCTTTCAGTTGTAAATGCAAAATATACACTATACCCTTAAAATAGTTACCTTGTTGAGTATCAGCATATGGTGAAGAATGTAATTCTACAACTCATAAAAAATACAAAAGTAATTTTGGTACTTTTAATAAGCAATATGTTATATGATAACAACATAGATTATTAACATTGAAATGATGTGTAAGGTAATTATTTTTGTCTAGATGATGGAGAGATATGGTTACAAAATTAGTTAAGAAAAGAATGTAAGCAGGATAATTCTATGGCAGTTAGTTGTGTGATAACATTCTTAGCCAAACTACAGATTCTTAGACATAAATTACGATTGCCAGGACTTTATTTTCTTACCACATGGTGTATCTGCTTTGGAGTTAAGTCCTGGAGTGATACAGCGGTGATAACTGTGTATGGCAGACCTTGACACTATATAAAAAAAAAATATATATATATATATGGGAGGACTTCACCCCTCCTTAGATCTATTTATTTATTTAACATTTGTTTACCAGGAAAGTCCGACTTGGAACAAAGCCAATTTTCAGCAGAGGCCCTGGGAGAAACACTCCAGACACATGTGTTTGTAACTGGAGTACCCGGAGAAAACCCACACAAATGCAGGGAGGACATGCGGGCTCCACACAGAAGGCACTCCTGATGAGAATCGAACCGGAGAACCTCTTGCTGCGAGGTGACAATTCTACTACTGCACCACTGCACCGTCCATATATCGGAGCAGAACCTTTTGTCAACAGGTCTATTCAAGTGAAAAAGCCAGTGCAGTTGATGGAATATCAACTAATTGGAGATTTGGGACTATGCCCTTTCCCCACTGTAGTGTGATCTCAGAACTAGTATGTAGAACTAGCAGAGAGGTTACAAGGGAGCAACACCAAGTCTTGTCACTCTGATATGGATAATTGTACTAACTAAGCAGGATATAATACATATAACAGAGTATCCTTCCATTTCAGGATGTAGCAGACCTACTACAAGAACCTTAAACTTCTGAATCTGACCATTCCCAGAATAAAGAGCAAGATGGCAATAAAAAACTAGAGGAGGAAGAAAAACAATTCAGAAAAGGTTGAGAGGTTCATAGTATACTTCTGTGCAATCATCAGGCAAAGTATGTTCCATGTCAACTACAATGAGGCAAAGGGAGTGACTGCCCTGCTGCAACCTGTTAGGGGTGATTGGCAAGTGCTAATGGTATGAAAGTAAAGAAACGGAATTCATTTCTTATGCCAGCAGAACATTATGGCATCAGAAATGAATACTGGAACTGTATTAGCATTATAGATAAAGTCCAAAAACCAACACAGCAGACCAAATTATAGAAAAATGACAACAGGAACCAGATTCAAAGTTTTATTGCACTTAGTGCCTCTGCCAATCCAGCCTTCAAAGAGTAAATTTTTACATAAGAACATTCCCTTAAAAATATACCCCTTAACATCAAATTAATCAATGAAACAGTCAATAAAACAATTATATCAATTAATTAATGCAATTTAAAGCAAACATTTCCAATTTATTTCTCTATTCAACCCCCTTGGTGTAAAAATATCAAATTTTAAAATAAACACAGTTTCCTTATATAATAATACATTTTAAATGAATCTCTCATTCCCCTTTCTTACAAAACCTTTTTCTAAAATTGTTGCTTGTAACAAACTACTGTCATTATGATGTTTCTGCATGAAATGCAGAGCTATAGGGATTTCCAGTTTCTGTTTGTTAATGTCTCTGATATGTTCCTGCAACCTAATTCTAAATTTCTCTTTGTTTCCCCAATATAGAATAGGTTGCAGGGACATCTCAAACAATACACTACACCTTCCATGTCACAATAAAAATTAGTGTTTGGTATAAATTCTTTTTCATTAATTCTATAAAAACTAGACACTATATAACAACATATATTACAATTATTACATTCACTGCAGGCAATAAAAAGTAAGCTTTCACTAACTTATCCCCCAAATTTTGCCCTCTTTTATAGGCAATATAGGGTGTGTTGCCAATAATTTTATTCAGCAATTCATCCCTCAATTAAAATTTCCAGTAATGTTTAAATATTTCCAAATTTGTTCACTTAAAATGTTATACGTAGTAACAAAAAACATTTTTTGACCATTATTGGGTTTATTTCTATTAATAGCATAGACATTCCCATTATTATATTTGGAGAGGTTGGTGTCAATTCTTTTATTTACAGATTCCTTGATCAAATCTTCACTATAGCCTCTATGTACAAACATAGACAAAGTATGTCATATTTCTTTTTGTAAATCAGGTATATTGTTACAAAGCCTTGATAGTCTAATAATTTCCCCAAAAGGTAGAGCTTTAATCGTATGTTCAGGATGGCAACTAGTGCCATATAAATACTGGTTACCATCATCAAATTTACGATGAACTGTAGTTTTAATCGAACCATCATTCATGCCAATTAAATGTACATCCAGAAAATTAATTTCTGTACCACACTGTAAACCGTCAAATTTAATTTTGGAAATATTATTATTCAACTGAAATAAAAATTCTTGGACTTTATCTAACCCTCCATTACAAATAAAAATCAAATCATCAATATATCTAAAATAAAATAAAACATGTTGTTCTACAAATTCATTTTTATATATGTAATCCATCTCAAATTTGGCCATGAACAGATTTGCATACATGGGGACAAATGGTGCCCCCATGACTATACCTTACAGCTGATGATAAACAAGATAATTAAAACTAAAATAATTATGCAGCAAACAAAAATGAACAAGATCTACCATATAGTGAGACATAGGGCTATCATCCAAACATATTGTAATGCCATTATACCATCATTATGTTTAATATTAGTATATAAACTGCATACATCTATGGAAATCCAAAACATGTTGGAATTCCAATGTATGCATGATATCTTTTCCAAAAAATCAAAGGAATCCTCAATATAAGAACCCAACTTCTCCACATAGAGCAATAAGAAATTATGTATGAGGATACCCACATTATGTAAAAAAGAATTAGTGGCAGAAACAATCGGCCTTCCCGGAGGGTTAATACTATCTTTGTGCAGTTTGGGAAGACAGTAAAAAGTGGCTAGATTACATCCATCAGTATTGAATTTAGTGTCATTGTCCTTTTTTAGTGAAATAACCCAAGTGACATCCCTTCTCTATTAAAACAGTAAAGTTTTCCATTGCTTTTACATATGTACTAACATCACAAAAATCATATGTTGTGTTATCATTCAAGCGTTGCATACACATATTAAGATATTGTGAATAATGGAGCACTACAATCTTATTGCCCTTATCAGAAGGTTTTACAATCAAATCATGCCTAGCAGTAAGATTTTTAAGAGCAAGCCATTCATTGTTGGTCATATTATACTGGGGATGAGACATATTCTTATATTCTTCAAAAAGCTCTTGAACAGAAAAATTAAGCATTTCTGAAAAATAATGAACAGTATTATTTACATAAAGGGGAATAAATTTACTTTTAAAACGCACTACACTGGTATTAAATAAACTATATGCATTTGCCATGATATAAGTATTAAAATCATCAGAAACACAAGAATGAAAACTATCATCTTCACTATTCATATCAAAGTTATTATAATCATATTGTTTGTCCATTTGTTCCATAAAAAAACATTTAAGATGTAACTTCCTTACAAATTTAAATATTTCTTGCTTTAATGTATATAGCCTAGGTACTACCATTGGAACAAATTTTAATCTAAGGTTCAATACAGAATATTGTGCATCCATAAGAGAACAATCCAATAGGTTAACAACATTAAATATATTACAAATAGGAGAAAAATCAGTTCCATCTACCTCTCTTGTATGGTTGTTTAAACTGTCCTTCATTTGCTGTAAAACCATAACTAGTTTCTCTCTTCTTGTTGCCCCCTTTGGCACCTTCTCCATTGTTACGAAAACGCTGCTGGTGAAGTTCCGGTTCTTGTGCTGGGGAAAGTGGAGGGTATGCCCGGACATCATTTTCGGAATCTGTGGTGTAACCTGCTCTTTTTGAAGAGGCAAATGAAACAGAAAGTTGTTTTTTGGTTCCGGGTTTACCATTAAACCCAGAAAATGCAGTTTTCTTGTTTCTCCACAAAAAGGCACGCCCACTATTGTATTCACGCAAACCTCTTTTAATTTTATGTAACTTGAAGTTAACCTGCTCATTCTCAAATTTATTTAATTTCTCCTTCATATTTTTAAAAACCTCATTGACCTTGGAAGAACCAATTTTATTTAGGATTTCAGTGTGCATGGTATTGAGATCATTTTAAGTTTCTTATGCAAAAGTTGCCCCCTTTCGATCAAAATGCTAACCCATTCCATAGCACATTTGTGTGCCGCAGCTAACCATCTGTCTTTAAAAGCTGCATCTGTGATGTCCGCAGAATCAAAAGGTGTAGATGGGCTCTTAAATGCTCTCAGCCCTCAAGGTGAAATGTCTAACTCAGAATATCTGAGCAAACTCAGTAAGTTAAAATGACAGCGGGTCTCTCTGAAAATAAGTTTTTCAAAACTGTCAATGCTGTCTTGTGCTTCTTGAGAAGAGAACCATTAGCAGGACCACTATAGATAAAGTACTCTGTATGTAGTAAATTGACTAGCAAGTTGCTTTTTAAATTGTTTGTAGCAAGCAACTTGCTAACTTGCTACAGTTTCAGAGTATTAGAGAAAGTGTCTTTTTTTTTTCTTTTGGTCTTCATCTTATGCGAAGACCACTTTTGCCCCTCATCTCAAAGCTGTGGGGGATGCCAGATTGAGGAACCACACAGAGTGCCAGATGAGCTTGCTACTATTTTGACCATAGTTACTACATGTACACAAAGAAATAAAATGATCAAATGGTACATTTCCCATGGCAATACCTATCTAGAGCATTTTGATTTGACAAATGTATGCCCTAATAACCTGTGCCTTTAGACACCACCTTTGCTTATAAAAGTCATGTTTTACTACAGTGGCCAGATTCATAATCATCTCTGCAGGTATCAAGTCCCTTTCCGGCTACAACAGGACAGATACAGATAGGCAGAACCAGGGATGAGAGGCTAGGCATGCATGTTAGCTATATTATGTAATGCAGACAGCCATGGTAAGACCACAGTGTCACAATATCTGCAATACCACCATAGTTTAAACTCAGAAAATTTGTAGAAACAGCATTTTCACTACTGGGACAGGTAGACATGCAAAATTGGTAACAAACAGGGCTAAGTGTGGAAAAATGTTAGCCAGTGAGTATGATGAAGCAACATTGACAGGTCATCTGTGTGACAACCTCCATTGCTACCAATATGTGACTTCTTCATGCTGGTCCTGTAATCAAGGAGCCTGAACCCTCATCAGTGACACTGTTGAGGAGCATACACATGAAATACAAATGGATACACTCTGTATTTCCAGATGCAGACCTCTGTATATCAAGTACAATTTCCCTTAAGAGTAAACAGGAAGCAAACTCACCCCGGGGTCTGGATGTATCTATATTTGCCTCCCTCCAGATTCCCAGTAAGACTCCCCACTGGTACAGCTGTAGGGTTAGGTCCTCAGCCAAGTGTCTAAGCCAAGTAATCCAGCACCCTCTCTGTGAACCTAGTACTTTGGCTCCCTCCCCCAAGTAGCTGACACACACACTCTTTAAGATTAATTTTCATACACACACACATATGGAAAAGGCTGGCACAGATTTACTTGCTGTGTCCCATTCTGCCCAGAGTATAAGGTAGTTATCACCACCACCAGACACTTCAAAATCAGCTACTCTAAGGCCCTTAATAAAGTGTGTCCAATTACGCTGTGTACTATTAATATTAATACAAATGGTAGTAGTTGACCAAGACAGCTAGGCCTTCTGAAGTGGTCCACACAATGTCACCAAATAAATATAAGCACTCAAAAAGGTTAAGTATTTTCTACAAGGAACAGCCACAACAAATGTTTCATATATATTTAATAATAAAATAATAAAAGAGCATGAAAATGCTGAATATATATTCATAGTAAACGACAGAGTTCAGATCACAGGGAATATTGAAAAGAACACTGATGGACAGACTCAGACAAATAAAAAAAAACAATATCTAAACTAAGCTTCACTATATACCTGACTAATCTAAAATAATTACTGTTCCCTTGTTAAGTTACTTACTACCACAAGGCAAGATGCTGTAGGTGAAGGTCTTTCTAGTCAGGGTCCCCAAAACAGAATATGCAATACTCTGAGATTTCTCTTTGTAATATCTAAAATATTATTTCCAAGAGGACTGGCAGAATGACACATCTGGTCACCTGACACTAGGTTCTCACAGTATTCCCCACTGAAGCTGAGACAGGAATTTACCATAGATGGCTACAATACACATATAAATGTTTATGGTAGTACCTGGGGCTTCCCCTCTTTTTAGTGATCTAATGAACAAATGCTTTTTCCCAGACCTAGCATTTCAGATCCTATTCAGCACTGTGGGGTAACATTTTAATGATTTAACAGCTCATTTACATTTCCCTTATTTTTCTCAGTGCAAGCTAGCTGGTTAACCATTGCTGTCCCAGTAGCCTCTACTAAAACACATACATTTAACTCAGAATAATACATGTACATTTCTTTTCACTTTAGAAGGGTGCATTGTTGATACACTTCAACACAAGCAAACCTCAAAAACACAATTTCGTCATAAGCATCTGTATAAATCAGTTCAATATACAAATGATATACAGTTCTAATGTATTTGTAACACAAGCAACTTGTATAAATCAGTTTGATATTCAAAGGACATATCATTCTTTACAAAACTCCAGCTGGCTCTGCTGGCACTTGACATTATCATCACATCTCTCCCTCCCTTGAAGACTCAAGCTAGTTTTTCAAGTGACCCTTGAGTAAAGTGGCTTGAGAAAAATAAGCCTATCAGGGAATCTGTTACCCCATTCCCTATCTTGAGATTCCATCTTTGTTGGCATTGCAGACACAACTACTGTGTACTGTAATATCATATGCCTGCAATCCTAAACTCCACCTTAATAACTTGGCATTTTGCTGGCTGGCTCTGTATAGCCATGTTGAGGGATTGCAGTCTGTAACTACAGTGAATTTCCTTCCACACAGATAAGGCTGACGTTTCTGCAGTGCCCATACTATGGCTAGACATTACTTTTCTACAGCTGCATAATATTCCTTCCTGGGTTGGAATCTATGGCTGAGATATACCACTGACTGCTCTTCTCCCTGGCTAAGTAGAGCCTCCACCCCATGGCATGAAGCATCCAACTGCACAACAAATTATTTCCTGTAATCTAAACTGGTTAACACAGGAGATCCTCACAAAGCTCCTTTAAGATTCTAGAATGCCTGCTCACATATTGGGGTCCACACTAACTTATCCAGCCTGTTTCTCCTTGTTAGGTCTGTAAGGAGAGCAGCTATGGTACTATAACTTTCTACAGTACACCGCTGTCACTAAGAATGCCCTCACCTGCTTTTTGTAACAGGGGCTAGCCATGCCTGAATGGTTTCCACTTTGTCAGGCTCTGGCCTGATCTTACCACTTCCCACCTGATGTCCCAGGTAGGACACCTCTGCCATACCCACCTGACACTTACTGGGCTTAACGGTCAACCCTGCCCTCTGCAGTCTGCCCAACAACTCTCTGACATGCCGAAGGTAGTCTTGCAAGGAATGGCGGTAGATAGCAATATCATCCATGTAATGAAGGGCATGATCTCCTTCTTCTGCTAGGATATGATCTACCAACCTCTGAAAAGTTGCTGGGGCATTTTTTTATCCCAAAGGGCATTTTCATGAACTCATACAAGCTGAAAGGAGTCACAAAAGCTGACCTCTGTCTAGCGCTGAGAATCAAGGGCACCTGCCAGTAGCCCTTGGCAAGATCAGTAGTGGTCAGATACTTAGCTCCATCCAGCTGCTCTAGGGCTTCATCTTTTTAGGCATAGGGTAAGCATCTGACTCTGTGTGACTATTTAGTTTCCTGTAGTCCACACAGAATCGTGTACTGCCATCCTTCTTTGGTACCAGCACCACTGGGGAGACCCAGGGACTGCTGGACCCCTGGAGTACTCCCTGTAGTCCACACAGAATCTCATGCTGCCATCCTTCTTTGGTACCAGCACCACTGGGGAGACCCAGGGACTGCTGGACCCCTGGGTTACTCACAATACCATCATCTTCTGTATCTCCTCCCTCATAGTCTGTCTGACTCTGTCAGGCAACCTGTAAGGTGCCTGCATTGTAGGTCTTTGGGACCCTGTATCCACCTGGTGCTGCACCAGGTGGGTGCACCCGTTTTCCAATGAGCATGTCCCCAACCTCCTGTAACACTGCTTGGATTTCTTGAACTTGGGTAGGGGATAGCTGCTGGAACACTGCTATCTCTTCCACTGAGGTGTCTGAGCCTCACTATGGAGATCAGTCACCAGATCCCCCACAGACTCCTCCTGCCACCCACTGCAAATACTCAGCACAAGGGCTTCCGTATCATAGTAAGGCTTCATCATGTTAACATGATACAATTTGTGCCCCTGCCTCCTGCCTAGCAGTTCTTCAATGTAGTTAACATAATTGACCTTCCTTACCACCTTGAAGGCTCCCTCCCAAGTTTCCTGCAGCTTATTGTGTCTGACAGGAATAAGCACCATCACCTACTGTCCCACAGCATACTCTTTGACTCAAGCATTCATGCCATACCAGACCCTTTTCTGTGGTTGAGCTCCTGCCAGGTTCTCCTGAGACAAGCACAGGAGCTCGTTAAGCATTGTCCTGAGGTTTAGGACATATGCCACAACACACTCTATATGAGATTCACACTCGGTCTCCCACTCATCACCAATCAAATCTAGAGGTCTCCTCACCCTATGCCCATACAGCAACTCAAAAGGTGAAAAACCTGTGGATTCCTGGGGCACCGTTCTGTAAGCAAAGAACAGATGGGGCAAATATTTGTCCACTCTCTCTTACACTGGTCTTCAAATGCCCATAGCTTGGTCTTTAATCTAGCATTTAACCTCTCCACATGACCATTAGTCTGGGGGTGGCAGGTGGTGGTCTTTAGGTGTTTCACCCCACAGTGCTCCCACAGACAAGCCAGCAGAACTGACATGAAATTGACACCTCTGTCAGTCAATATTTCTCTTGGAAAACCTACCCTGCTGAAGATCTTTAGCAAAGCATTTGACATCTTATTTGCCTTGATGAAGGCCAGAGCCACCACCTCAGGGTATCTAGTAGCATAATCTACTATAAGTCGGAGATACTTCTTCCCTGTGGAACTTGGGGTACTCAGAGGACCCACATTATCTGTTGCTACCATCTGAAATGGCTCTTCAATCACAGGGAAAGGTATCAAAGGAACTTTCACTTTGTTTCCTGCCTTGCCTATTTTTCTGGCACTGCCCACAAGTCATGCAGTACCTTGTTACATCCCTGTCAATCCAATCCAATAAAAGTTCTGCATAATACTTCTCTTGGTAAGTTTTATGCCCATATGACCTGCAAAAGGCATGTCATGGGCTATGGCTAGACATGCCAGATGGTAGGCTTTGGGCACTACCTACTGCTGTATTACCTCACCTTCTAGTTCTCCCTCAGGTGTCCACTCTTTATACAGTAACCCTTTGTTCCAGAATACAGATTCCCTTTTTCCTTGAGAATCAGGCACCTCCCTATCTACCTCTCTCAAGCCTCTTAGTGTAGGGTCTGAGAGCTGAGCCTGTCTCAGCTCTCTCTTTGTAACTCTTCCTAGCTTCCCTTTCACAGGAAGCCTGGTATCCTCTGACAGAGGTGCCTGTCAGCCTGGGTACTACTACACACCTCTGCCTTTGCAGTCACTCTGTCCAAGAGAACATCAGCACCCACCAGCAGCTGTGGCTCACCTCCAATCTCACTGCTACAGTGTAGCTCCCTCCCTCCCTGAAGTAGCTTCAAGATATCTAGGCCTTCTGGAGTGGCCCACAAAGTGTCACCAAATAAATATAAGCACTCTCAAAGGTTAGGTACTTTCTACAAGGACCAGCCACAATGTTGTTGTGTCTTTCAGCTTATCCCGGTTAGGGGTCGGCACAGCGGAACTCTGTTCTGCTAATGTTTTGGTAGTGGATTTTTATGTGCCGAGTTACCAGCCCTGATGCACAACCTTCAACGAAGCCACACTCATTCACTCATGCCTCCACACAGAAGACGCTCCAGCTGAGAATCGAACGGGACAACGTCTTGCTGTGAGGCTACAACGCTACTGCAGCACCACTACCGCGGCAAACGGTTTAAATATATTTAATAATAAATAATAAAAGAGCATGAAAATACTGAATATATATTCACAGTAAACCACAGAGTTCAGATCACAGGAAATATTGAAAAGAACGTTGTTGAACAGACTCAGACAAATAAAGAAAAACAATATCTAAACTAAGTTACATCATATTCCTGACTAATCTAAAAGAATTACTGTTCCCTAGTTGAGTTATTTACTACCAAAAGGCAAGTTACTGCAGGTGAGGGTCTTTCTAGTCAGGTACACCAAAATAGAATACTCAATACTCTGAGATTTCTCTTTGTAATATCTAAAATATAATTTCCAAGAGGGTTGGCAGAATGACCTCATCTGGTCACCTGACTCTAGACAGCTACACTACACATCTAACTGTTTATGGCAGTGCCATGGGCTTCTCTCATTTTACTGAGCTAATGAACAAAGACTTTTTCCCAGACCTAGCATCGTTGGTCCTATTCAGCACTGTGGGGTGCCAGTTTAATGGTTTAACAGCTGATTTACATTTCCCTTATTTTTCTTAAATCAAGATAGCTGGTTAACCATTGCTGTCCCAGTATCCCATATTAAAATACATACATTTAATTAAATTACAATAAAACATTTACATTTATTTTTACTTCTGTAGGGTGCACTGTTGATACATTTCAACATAAGCAAACCTCACAAACACATTTTCGGCATAACCATCTGTTTTTTTAATATTTGTAACACAACTATTTTGTATAAATCAGTTTGATATTCAAAGGACATATCATTCTTTACAAAACTTCAGCTGTCTATGCTGGCACTTGCCCATATCATCACAATCTACCACACTATGGTGTGCTGAGAACTAAATGTGAAGATACAGGTCCACTGTTTACAGATCGTACAAATGTCACTCTACAAACTGACATTATTTTCAGCTGTCTACCATAACAATAGTCCTGCACACATATGTCATATCTGTTTCAAGCATCCTGTACACATAGCAAGTCATGAACCATACATGCCAGTGTAGTTAGCTACTGCTGTTGTGAAATGATAAACCGTGTGTGATCTCAGATCACATGCAAGCAGCTAGACATCATCCTCTTCTTAACCTGCATATAGTTGTTGTGTCACCTCTCAGCACTGTTATGCATAGTGGCCACAATATGTGGCATGCTAGCATACTGTGAATGATTCAGTTCAGTATAGGACCGCACAGTCCACTGCTGCAAGTGCTTCACAAACTTTTTTCCTCTGATAACTGGGAAGGTGGTATATTCTCTTGACCTTGACTAGGCTCATTTAAGTAAAAGATACCAGTACAAGGAACAAAACAAATGTACTAAAGAGTTCAGAAACTACATAGGTGTAATTAAGTAAACTTACACTAATACCAATAAGCATTAACAAAAATTGTCAGCAGCAGATAAATAGCAAATGCAACAGGCACATTTATCCAATAAATGTAGTAATAGAGGCAGAGTAATTTCATCTTAGCCAATGCCTTGCAAACATTTGCAAGTAGCTTTTTAAAGAAGATGTTCTTTCAGTTAATTCTTCAAACTCTGAAGAGTTTGTTGCTTACAGATTTCTACTGGAAGATGATTCCAAGTAGCTTGTCTCAACTTGCGTAGGAATTTTCACTTATGTTTGTTTTAAATCTTGGTCTGACCATAGTAATCATACCTCTCAACTTTTTAGAACAAGAAATCTGGGCAAAGACATAAATAAAAGTGGGACAAAGGCTCAAAAATAGGAACACGTTTTAATATTGCTGTTACAAACTTAGAAAGGTGATAGAATAACAAGTTTTACATTAGCATGAATTTTCTGAAGAGTATGAATTCTGAAACTCAAATGTCTGTCATTATTTTCTAGCTTCAAGTTTTTAATAATTTGCCACTGATTTGCCAGAACACCACAATTTTATGAAAAATGGCCAAAAATATGAGGCAAAAATCTGGACATTCTGTGAAAATCTGTACAGTTGAGAGGCATAAAATAATTAATTTCTTCTGGCTGCAACTGAGTGAGTAAAGTTGTTGTCTAAGCAGCTGCTTTGATTTTAATAGTGGGCAGTATCTCAGATTTATTATTTAAAATAGCATTGTGCTTAGTACAATAGCCCTGTATTGTAATGCTAGTCAACTAAAACCCTGAAGAAGGTCACAATGGTGTTTGTGGGAATCTGCAAGAAGGACAAACCTCCAGATCTTGTTTTCAGTAACCTGTAACTTGAGGGTATTATGATTAGACTGCAATGCTATTTGGTGGATGGCATAATCAGTTCTGGATATGATTATGTTTCTTGACAAACCATGTGGGTGACAGGTTATTGGCTAAGCTTAATAGTTTGCATACTGATAACCTAGAAATTACCTATGAATGAGCAAATCATTTTTATAGGATTATGGAGGCAGTGTAATGGTTAAGGTGGCTATCCTACAGACGTAAGGTGCAAGGCTTGAATTTCATCTCTGAAAGAAATTGATGGGCTTAAAATGGCCTATGCCTATGTCAATTAGTAGTACAGGGGCAGTTCTGGGGTAAATTTTCTGGTTCTCATCCATAGATCCAAGTTGCGCTTGAATATGGACAGGGATGAATTTTACTTTGTATGGATACAGTCTATTCCAAAGTAAAAGATTTGCTGTTTAGAGAATGTTTTACTAGATTCAATAAGCAATAGATCATCAGCATGCATAATTAGGTAAAGAGTGGGGAGGTTGTATTTTAAGTAATTTATGAATAGTTAGAATATCACAGGTGCCAGAAATAATTTTTGTGGAACTCCAGTATTAAGGGTGCCTTCTTCTGACAGGGTGTTATTATAGTAGACTTCACGGACATACACATAGATCTGTTTGTAGGAATCTGGTAGACAGTCCTGCCTGCTTTTCCATGGATAGCCTTCATCTTTTCCCTCAGGGTTTCTGCGTATTGACTAACACATCCAGTAACCCCATAGTGCCTTTTTAGGCAGAATCAGTCTTCCCAATCAGGCAATAAACCCCATTTACATTGAATGTTATAGAACCACATTAACAAGGTATGGAGCAGCTGCTCTCAGTTTGTAGCACTCTAATAGTTCATATATGCTGTTAATAGTACTCCACAGAGATTTGTGGTGGGGAACAGGTGGAGGGTAGAGAGTAGCTGTGTGACATAACATCTTGTGAACTGCATAGCTCATTCTTGCCAGTGCATTTCCTTCAAGTAGACATCAGAGTTCTGAGTTATTATTCATCTTTGGTAAGCCATTGATTGCCCAACTGTCTATGGCTGTCCATTCACCACTGTTTGTCATGCTGAATGCATACTGGTATTTCATGGATACTAATGTGCAATGGGAAAGAGAGAGATGTTGATAATACTCTCCTTATTACAGTGCTACAGTAGTTGTCTGTTTAGACCACAGAGACATCTATTTTGTTGTACTAATGCTTGAACAGAAGGACTGCCCATTTTACAGCACAGATATATTACTCATTTGATGTTCTCATTGGAAGGAAACTGGACTGTTGGTGCACTGTGGAGTATAGGTTACAGGTAAACCACCAACTGGCTCTAGTAAGTATATGTACAGACACACAACTTTTTTCAATGTGATATCCTTTATTTTTGTTGTCAGGGTATGTTGACTCTATTGGTTACTCCTTTACACTATAATAGATTAATAGGTTCATAAGAGAATACTAGGCTGTATGACCCTTTTAAGCCTAGCCAAACACCCCACCAAACACCCGCAGTCAGGATCAAACCCTGTACCTTGTAACTATAAGGTGAAGACTTTAAATTGATACCACTTACAGGTAATGCAGATGTGCATCATATGAGTATTTGGTGTAGCAAAATAGAAATAAAATGTTTTAAGTATATACGAAGAAGTAAGAGCTAGACTAAGTGGCTTTAGTGGCTTTTTAGAAAGCATGCCTAAAGTAAGTGGCTTTGCTGGCTGTTTGGAAAGTATGATTAGTAAAGGAAGAAACCAAGAATGTCATATAACTTTTATTTATTTATTTATTTATTTGTTTATTTATTTATGTTCACGCTTTGTAGTTAAATTATTTTATGAAAAAAATAAAAAATGGATACTGTAAGAGATAAGCACTTAAAATATCACCTTATTTGGACAATGTAGTATTATGTCCTAGCAACAAACTGAAATGGAAGGAACAGAAAGAATGCATTGCAAAATATTTTTAATATTATGACTGAATAGCAAAAAGTAAATGATGTGATAATTATCAAGCAATAATGCACAGATAAGTGTAGCAACGAGGCAACCAGGCAGTTCGTTCTCTACTTTTCTCATAAATTTATTGGTAAAAACATGTAAAACTGGGTAAGCGCTTTCGCTAACAAGTTTCATCAGACCATGTAACAGAAAAAAATCAAATTTACCAAATTTATAAACAAATTAAATCCTTATAATCCAATCATATTCAACCCTTAATCAAGTCACCCAGAAATTTAAAAGGCATAGCAAGCATTTGCCACTTTGAAATATATATACAAGCAAAAACTAATGTATGTGTAAAGCTTGACAAATATGCAAGTATAAAAACATGACAACTGTACTGTTATACATCTCATTTTTTTCACCCTCCGCTTCTCGAGCAGTGGTTTTATGGAAGCCCTCTCATTAAGTCTTTTACCCTTATCAGCCCTAAGGGTAATAATCCAGTTGTTCTCCTTATATTCTGTGTGGTTCCTAATATCATCTTATCATACAGGCAGGGGAAGCACATAGGTTTAATTTTAGAGTATTGGCGGTAATAACACATCACATTCGGGAAGGTGATGAATAATAATGTGCAGAGGTATTTTTACCCCACTGTATCATAACAACATTAGCAAAGAGACCGCAACATGCAGAACCCAAGGCCACTCCTTTTTTCTGCAAAAAAAATAATAATTTTCAAATTAAATAAAATTATTTTTCAGTACCAATTCCATGAGGTTCTCATACACATTAATGTGTCTTGTGAAAGTCGTTTATCAGCCAAAAAAAAAAAATCACAGAACCTTTCCAACCCTATTCCATGTGGAATAGTAGAATATAAATCCTTCACATATACAATGATGAATTTATATGATAAATTATAAGGGATTTGGTTGATTTTATTCAAAAAGTCACATGAGTCCCAACAGATATGAAGTTCATACATGATGTGTTCTTTCAATTTAATGTGTAAGAATTTCACCAGGGGATGAGTGACAGATCATTTAGCATCCACAATTGGTTGAAATGGTGGTTGGTGATGCTTTTATGAGTTTAGGGACACCATAGATTGATGGAACAATTGGATTATTCACATTTAGATAATTATATTCATCTATATGAAACTAATTTTCCTATAGGCTCCATTAAGTTCATTATGTGAAGACTTCATTCACATTTCCTCTTCTAATACTTGCCTCATTTTTTTTGAATAATCAGAAGTGTTCATTAAAATGAGCCCACCCACTTTATTGGGCTTCATTACCCTGATATCATGGTTTGTCCATATATCATATATGCATTCTCCTTCCATTTTTGTCATAGTATTGTTTTTTAATGTACCTTTATGGCTATATACTGCTTGAGGTCCTATAGTGATAGTTTATGGGTACAGAGTTTTTACCAAAGGGGATGACAATGCACTTTTTGGCATTGAGCCAGAGGCTATGGCTTTGACACCAGGAATCTGTCTCAGTGAGGCCCTTTTGTAGGATGTCCACATCATTAGGAGTTTTGATTATGGCTCCTAGTTTGCAGTCATCTGCGAATTTAGTTAGCCTGTTCTTCAGAGAAGTAGATAACAAACAGGAGAGGTTCCAGGACTGAACCCTGTGGTACTCCACTTGTCACTGGTCTGAAGTCAGATTTGGAGTCTGCTACTTTTACAGTGTGGGTTCTGTCAGTAAGCCAGTTGGCAACCCATCTTGTGACATAGGGATTTATACCTAGTTTAGTGAGTTTAGCTATAATTCCAGAGTGGGGGATGGTGTTGAACACCTTGGCGAGATCTAGATAGGCTGTGTGAACTACCTTACCCCCATCTACAGCTTTGGTGACTGCTTCAAAGAAGTCTATCATATTTAGGAGACATGATCTGCCTTTTTCAAACCCAAACTTTGTGGGGTCCAGAGTTTGGAGCTCTCCAATGTCTTTGTTTATAAGTTCCATGATGATACGTTCCATGGCCTTGCAGACCAGGCTCATCCGGCTAATGGGATGTTAGTTCCTGAGATCTGTCATGGCTCCCCCTTCATGGAGTGGGATA
Organism: Protopterus annectens; assembly: GCF_019279795.1. Taxonomy (NCBI): domain Eukaryota; kingdom Metazoa; phylum Chordata; order Ceratodontiformes; family Protopteridae; genus Protopterus; species Protopterus annectens. Next base: position 283,261,951 of record NC_056741.1, on the reverse strand, counting down.
ACCGTCACAGTGCACCATTCAATGGGCACAAAGCCTGAGGTGAGGCTATGACTGAACATGGTACTTAGGTGGGGTGCCAGTTCATTCTGTAGTTCGTGTAGAAGGCAGCCTGGGATGTTGTCAGGTCCCATGGATGCTGTGTTCTTGGCTTTGGAGAGTGAGGTTTTTACCTGTGCAGCCATGATTACAGGAACTTTGCATTCTTCAGGTATAGAAATGTGCCCTTTAGGGGGGTGAGCGGGGGGGAAGTAAAGTTAGCACTGAATCTATCTGCCAAGATGTTGGCAATATCAGTTGGTTCTGTGTATTTAGTGCCATTGTGCTGTAACTCAGAGCAGATCTGAGTGTTGCCATTGAGATTCTTGACATAGCTATAGAATGCTTTGTGGTTGTCTTTAGAATCAGTGGTGATTTTGTTTTCATAACTAGCTTTGGAGGATTTTATGAGGGATCTCAACTTCTTACTGAGGCTGACCAGGGAGTTCCTTCAATCATGGGATTTTACTCTTTTTTGCAACAGTTTCTTTCTTCTGTTGTAGAGTTTGTTTATGGCAAAAGACCACCAGATTGGCTTCTTTTTTTGGAGGATAACATCTTGGTTCTGTTAGGGATAACACGATCCATGCACTCGTTATAAAATGCATCTGTGTAGGATTCAGCAGTTGTATCTCTGTTGTCCATCTGCATGGGTGTCGTGAAGTTTGCCACTTTTGTCTTAAGAAGCATGAAGTTGGCTTTGGATAAATTTTTTATGGTTGTTTCCCTAATGAGGGGTGGAGTTGGGATGTGGATGTCTAGGGTGATAAGCTTGTGGTCGGATCTGAAAAATGAGGACTTGACATCTGGTGTGGAACACTGGTCGCCCATGTTGGTGATGACCAGGTCTAGGATATTGCTGCCCCTGGTGGGGGTGTGGATAATTTGATCCAAGGCGTTGGCATTTATGAATTCCAGAATACATTGAGCAAAAGAGTTGGTACATGAGTAGTTTTCCCAGTTAATGTTGGGGTAGTTGAAATCACCCATTATTAGGATGTTGGGTTGTACCCTAATATTTTCCAGTGTATCAAGAAAAGAGGAGTGGGAATCCTGGGGCATGGTGGGGGGTCTGCAGCAATCTACAGTCTGGATTGCTGTCTTGCCCAGAGTTAGTTGAACTTGGATAATCTCGGATGTATTATGCTGAGCAGCTAGCTTGGAGGTGTGGATATCCTTAATGAATATGGACACACCTTCGCCTTTAGTGTTTCGGTCTGGGTTAGGTGGCCGAAAGGTGTGGTATGAATTATAGCCTGGTAATGCAGGGGTGCTCTCTGGAGCTTTGAACCAGGTCTCTGTCACTGCACAGATGTCGATGTTCTCCATTTTAAGGAGTGCCTTGAGTGAGTGCATTTTGAGGTTTAGACTTCTAGCATTGAGTAGTATTACCGTCAGATTTTGCTTGCTTGTACCTGTTACGGTGGTGAATTTGTTATTTGAACCTTGCTTAATAAAGGCACTATAAGGGTGACAAGATCCTTTGCCAGTATCTGGGATCTCAAGGGTGACAGGTTCAGGCTATCTCTGGTAAAGCAATGTGGTCTGTCGATCATGTCATCCCAGGCAGACAGATACTGGTTTCCCTTAGAATGACACCAGAAGCTTAGCCAATTGTTGAAGTCAATCATTTTGTCGTTGTACTGTGGTATCATTCGGGGTGATGGCAAGATGCTACTCAGGACTAGGGTCATATCTGCCTGGTCTACAAGATCAAAGAGCTCCTCCATGTCTCTTTTCATGTAGTCCAGGGAGGTACATCTCAGGTCATTCACACCAACATGGACAATGACAGAGTCATATTTGTACTTGTTGTGGAGTGACCTGAGTGCGTACATTATGTGGCGGATCCTAGCACCCGTCAGACAGCTGACAGTAACTTTCTCCTTGTTTAGCCTGGTGAGTGGAACATCAGTGTGCCTGACTATAGAGTCACCTATGACTAGAGTGTTGGGTATGTTATGCCTTATGGGCTGTAGTTGAGTGGCACACTGAGTTTGTGGGCTATGTGTCATTTGGGTTGTGTTGGGGGGGTAGAGGTTGCTTGCATTTCTGTTTTGGAGGTCTTGGTTGTTTGGGCAGATTTTTATCGACAGCCTCCATGAATGCAGGCATGTGTTTTGTGCTTCTGTGTGTGTGTTTTGGTGGTGTAGGTTTTGAGGGACTATGTGATGAGTGTGGTGTGGAGCAAGTGTTTACCTTCTCCTCTTGACTGTCTAGTCCAGTCTTCAGTGAGGAGAGCTTTGCTTCCGGTTTGGCTATATAAGTGCATCTCTCACAGATTGTAGTGTTGGGTGGTAGGAGGAGAGGGTTGTCTGTGTACATGAAGCAATTGCTGCATTGCCCCAAGATATCCAGATTCATCAGGTAGACAGGAGAAAACATTGGGAGCTGACCTTTAGACATGCTTGGATAGGTGTTTATTTATTAAGTACTAAAAACTGGTTTCCTCTAGATAAGTGAGGAAAGTTGAGTACTGTAGTAATTTGTAGCTTATTTAGTGCTTATGAGTTCTGAACAAGTGCTGAGCTCAAAGAAACAGATTTGAGTGCTAAAACTAAAAAGCTGGCTAGTTGCAAGAGAAAATTTGAAGAGCAGGCTTTATGGTGCCAGGAATAGTTTAACCCTAGTTAAGCACAACCTTAGAATTTTTTTTCAGTAAAGTGAAAATGGAGAAAGCTGGAACAGAAGTTAAATCTGAGTGGGTTGGCCTTCACAAATGTTCTCTATTAGATTGAATGAACTAATGACACTAGACTGGGAGGAGTGTCACTGATCAAATATACAGTATGTGCGGTCAACTGCAAAGCCACCAAGTATAAGAACACCACAACAATAGGGGGGAGTGTAAACTATTAGTACTACTAGCTGTAGCCACTAAATGAAAGTTTTAAACAGATCAAGGAGCTACCAGACTCTAGAGAATGTTTTTAACTGCAAACAGTGTATGTGATGAAGTCCAATAATGGAGGGTGGGTTGTTTTAAAGGATTATTTGGTTTAAATTTTGATATATTGTATGATACTGAAACTTCCAGCAATGTTTCAAAAAATGAAGTGTAGCGCATTCTAAAACTGAAGTTATTATACGTGACTTGTTTAGTCAAGGTACCATTACCAAAGAAATAGTGACATATATTAAAGTAGCATTTCCTAGAATGCCATCTATCTTTGGTATTCCAAAGATACATAAAAGTCCAACAGAGCCTCAGTTGAAACCAGTTGTGGTAGCAAAGGGGTCAAAAACTGAACCTCTATTTGCATAAGTAGACTTTCATTGTAAATATATCTGCTGTGTAATGAAAAACACACTGTAAAGGATTCATAGCATTTGTTGAGCTTACTAAATGAAGTTAAATTGAAAGAAAGTGTGATATTAGCTACTATAGATGTAATTAATCTATTTTCAGTTCTTCTTAACAAAATATGGATGGAATACTTTTCAAATACTTTGTACAGGAATAGCCACCTGGCAAGTTTGGAATGGCATGTTATATTACAGTTTTTAGAATTAGTCCTACTGAATAACTTTAGTCTGGATTCATTAAAATCTGTGTAGGATGGAGCCTACATGGAATGTACCTGTGTGCACAGCCATGGTTCCTCCCTAGCAGTGAGACATACATATTAATTATGATGCTCCTGAGGGAGATGAGAGTTACACGGATATTGAATCTGTGCAAGCAACAGTGTAGAGGCTATCCCGTAGTTGTGGACTGTCCAGAAAATGTGTGGGCAGATATTAAGCACAGGGCAGTAATATTGTTTTTAATTTTATGTGCTTTTGCTCTGTGCAGTGCAATGCTTAGCAATGCCAAGATGCACTTATAGATATGCACCTGACATCTGCTCTAGAAACTAGAAATAGAAACTGGATGTAATTAATTGAATACTTTTTTCTTGTCTTTCCCTGTTTGCTGTTACAGTGCTTAGCAATGCCCCCCGACATCTAAGAATAGAAACAGGATGCATTTAATTGTTACAGTTCTATGGTGCTTAGTAATGCATAAACTTACTTTTCTCTACTATGCAAGTGGCTAGATAGGTTGAGTTGTGAGCTACGGTGTAGTAGGTCCCAGATTCAAGTCCTAAGCAGTCATATGTTTTGCATTTATTGCTTTGAACATGAATTAGTTGCCAGAAACATCAGTTTAATTTAAAGTTAGGAAATTGTTACAGTTAGCAAAGCTGCACAGTGCTAAGCTCTGCTTAAACATGGCCAGTGGTCTAAGTCACTATGCTTAAACACAGCTTAGGTGAGTTTGAGCAATGCTCAGCTTCACTTAAATGGTTTCTGTGAGTTTGTGTGATGTTAAGCAATGCGCCACATTTTTGAAAGTTGCACTATGACATGTAAGGGTAGGAATGTACCCTATATAATGGCCAATAAGTGGGGATCTGACACCATTCTTTGGAGTTTTCACTTGGCTGTTGATATGTCTGGTGGTGTTGGTGAGGAAGCGAGCTTTTGGCTGCAAAGATGGGGTGTGCAGGAGTCCAAAGTGTTGGAGTCCTGATCAAAAACCATGAACCCCGTCTTCTTCAGGGTGATTACCAGGGCTCAGAGTGTAACTCTGAGTCCTGAAATTGTTTGGCTAGAGAACTTGCCAGTGCTACTGGTATCCACCGCACTGGTGAGTAGTGTCATCAACTCTATGATGACCTGAAGTGTAGAAAGACGAGGAACCTTGGACACATGGGTCCAAGAAGCACAGGCTGGGTGCACCACACAGATATGTATTTGTCCCAGTGATTTATAAATATAGAAAGTGAATGTGTGCAAAACTGGTATGCATAATGCTTTCCTTCTCTTGCAACAGCTGCAGAAGAGAGGACATACAACATCCAGTTCCATGCAGGGCATCTGGCCAGGATGAGGTGTAAGTGTGGTAAGTAGGGAAAAATCAAAGCAATAATCCAATGCATAATGTACTGTCAATATAAAAAAGTATTTAAAGAGTTTGCAGTCCTAACAGTCAGGTATAACATAATTGGGAAATGTAATATGTTTAGTAATGTGTCAGTGCCTACCTCAAATTGTAAACCAAGTTAAGGTAAGTAACCATGCATTATTGTGTAGTATAGCTTACAAACATCAGTTGAGGTTGAGGTCTACCAGACTAACAGTCACTGTTCTGCTGTGCTCCTTGTGCAAAATATGCTGTAGATTGTACTCAGGTAATGACTAGGGTAAATGCGTTATTACTTAGACGTCTGACAAAGCAGTTCATGCTGTACATGCCAAACTTGAAGAAACAGTAATAAATAGATTTTTAAAGGGTGATGGCAGATGGTGCTGTGATATATATTGTTTCAAACAAAGAAGTGCTCACTGTTCTCATAGTCACTGAGTGTGTGTTCTAATCTAACGTCAGTCAACTGTACAAAGAAAATGAATAAAGACTGCTGAAAAACTGTCTGATAAATGTAGTGCAATACCCACAGTAAGTTTCAAGCCTGTGCTCTGGCCAGTTTGTGTCATATAATGATTTACATTTCACCCACTCGAAGAACAAGGTGTATCGGTAAGGTAGCTGATGTTATGGCCAGATATTCATGTGTATAAATGACAGATTGTAAGGTACATTATCAATAATGTTTAAAACACAATTGTGCATTAAGAAGTAGTCTGTTCAACTAACTGTGCAGTACGGCTGTAGTCACTACATGTGTGTTCTAATCTGACACCAGTCAAATGTAGAACAGGAAATGAATAAAGACTGCAGAAAAAATTGTCTAATAAATGTAATGCAATGCCCACAATAAGGTTCAAGCCTGTATTATGGCCATTTGTAATCAAATAATGCTGTATATTCCTCCCACACCAGGAACAATATATATGGGTAAGGTAGCTCACGTTCTGGGCAGATATCCATGTGTATAAGCGCCAGATTTTCAGGAGCAATATCAATAAAGTGTAAAGCAGGATTGTGCCTTGATAAATAATCTTTTCCAATAAGTGTAAAGTATTCCTGTATGCACTGCCGCGCCTTTTCTAATCTGACATCAGTCAACTGTTAAATCTAATGCACATCTTTCCTGAAGTCACTGCTTGTGGGTTCTAATCCCATGGCAGCCAACTAAGAAATCACCAGCTGTCCAGTCTAATTAGTGTACATGACCATGCCTCTCAACTGTCATGATTTTTCAGAATGTAATGACTAATCCTAACCGGGAAAAGCCGAAAGACCCAAACAAACAATGACTAATGCCCCATATGTCTGGTCTGTGATTAGCAGATAACTGACATTACTTATTTATTTATTTATTTTTTATTTTACATTTGTTGACCGGGCTAGTCTAGCTGGATATATTTCCATTTTCAGTAGAGGCCCGGGGAGAAAAGCTCCACAGAATATATAGAAAAAAAAACATACAACATATGAAGTCAAATACAACAAAAACAACAGGATAAATGTAAAGACAATAAAGAAAAGAAAAGTTAGCATGCAAAAACAATTTACAAATAGGAACTAAACTTGAAATGCAATTTAATGGAAAATCCATTTACAGAGCACCTTGGTAGTAATTTATGAACACACTGTGTAAAACAGTTCCCTGGAGTTGTGTACCTGCATTTGTTAGTGCTTGCCCCATACTGTCCCATGTTAACAGGTTGAGAGATATGTACATGTAACATCTACAAGACTTGGAGTCACTGTACACACAAGTGACATTGCACACCTGTAGAAATATGTATTATTAGTCTGTGTAGTAATATAACTTCGCCAAATCTTTTCATGCAGTCACCAGTTAATATTTCCATACCGGATCGGTCGAAGCCCGGGTTAACAATGACTGCCACCAGTACTGTTAGCCAACAGGGTGCTGGCGGAAATTGGGCTACTGTTGGCCGAAGTAGGAGAAGAGGTAGAAGGCATGGCTGAAGGCAGGAAGAGAGGAGAAAGGCTAGGACTGTGGTAGCTAGGGTTGGAACTTTGAATGTTGGCAGTATGACTGGTATAGGGAGAGAGCTAGCTGATATGATGGACAGAAGGAAGGTTGGTATATTGTGTGTGCAAGAGACCAGATGGAAGGTGAGTAAGGCTAGGTGTATTGGAGGTGGGTTCACATTGTTTTATCATGGTGTGGATGGGAGGAGAAATGGCATAGGAGTTATTCTGAAGGAACAGTATGCGAAGAGTGTTTTGGAGGTGAAAAGGGTGTCAGATAGAGTGATGTTTATGAAGCTGGAAACTGATGGTGTAATGATTAATGTTTTTAGTGCATATTCTCCACAAGTTGGGTGTGCAATGGATGAGAAAGAAAAAATTTGGAGTGAATTGGGTGAAGTGGTGATGACTGTATCCAAGGGTGAGAGAGTGGTGATTGGAGCAGATTTAAATGGGCATGTTGGTGAAGGGAACAGTGGAGATGAGGAAGTGATGGGTAGGTATGGTGTTAAACAAAGGAATGCAGAAGGTCAGATGGTAGTGGATTTTGCGAAAAGGATGGATATGGCTGTGGTGAATACGTACTTTAACAAGACGGAGGAGCATAGGGTGACATACAAGAGTGGAGGAAGATGCACACAGGTGGATTATATCTTATATAGGAGGGCCAGTTTGAAGGAGATTGGAGACTGTAAAGTGGTGGCCAGAGAAAGTGTAGTTAGGCAGCATAGGATGGTGGTTTGTAGGATGACGTTGGTGATCAAGAAGAGGAGGAGGAGTGTGAGGGCAGCACCAAGGATCAAATGGTGGAAATTGAAAAAGGGTAATTGTGAGGTGGAGTTCAGGGATGAGTTAAGACAGGCACTGGGTGGCAGTGAAGAGTTACCAAATAGCTGGGTAACTACAGCAGAGCTAGTAAGGGAGACGGCTAGAAAGGTGCTTGGTATCACATTGGGACAGAGGAAGGATGAGAAGGAGACATGGTGGTGGAATGAGGAAGTACAGAAGAGTATACAGGCCAAGAGGTTGGCAAAGAAGAAGTGAGATTGTCAGAGAGATGAAGAAAGTAGACAGGAGTATAAGGAGATGAGGTGCATGGCAAAGAGAGAGGTGGTGAAGGCTAAGGATAAGGCATATGAAGAGTTGTATGAAAAGTGGGACACTAAGGAGGGAGAAAAGGACCTGTACTGATTGGCTAGACAGAGGGACCGAGCTAGGAAAGATGTGCAGCAGGTAAAGGTGATAAAGGATAATGAGGGAAACATACTCACAAGTGAGGAGAGTGTGTTGAGGAGATGGAAAGAGTACTTTGAGCGGTTGATGAATGAAGAGAATGAGAGGGATAAGAAGGTTGGATGATGTAGGGATAGTGAATCATGAAGTACAATGAATTAGCAAGGTGGAAGTAAGGATAGCTATGAAGAGAATGAAGAATGGAAAGGCTGTTGGCCCAGATGACATACCTGTGGAAGCATGGAGGTGTTTAGGTGAAATGGCAGTGGAGTTTTTAACCAGATTGTTAAATGAAATCTTGGAAAGTGAGAGGATGCCTGAGGAATTGAGAAAAAGTGTTTTGGTACCGATTTTTAAGAATAAGGGTGATGTGCAGAGCTGTAGTAACTAAAGAGGGATTAAATTGATCAGTCACAGCATGAAGTTATGGGAAAGAGTAGTGGAAGCTAGGTTAAGAAGGGATGTGATGATTAGTGAACAGCAGTATGGTTTCATGCCGGGAAAGAGCACTACAGACACGATGTTTGCTCTGAGAGTGTTGATGGAGAAGTACAGAGAATGTCAGAAGGAGTTGCATTGTGTTTTTGTAGACTTGAAGAAAGCATATGACAGGGTGCCTAGAGAGAAGTTGTGGTATTGTACGAGGAAGTCAGGAGTGTCAGAGAAGTATGTAAGAGTGGTACAGGATATGTACGAGGGTAGTGTGACAGCGGTGAGGTCTGCAGTGGGAGTGATGGATGCGTTTAAGGTGGAGGTGGGGTTACATCAAGGATCAGCTCTGAGCCCTTTCTTATTTGCAATGGTGATGGACAGGTTGACAGATGTGATCAGACAGGAGTCCCCATGGACTATGATGTTTGCAGATGACATTGTGATATGTAGTGAGAGTAGGGAACAGGTGGAGGAGACCTTGGAGATATGGAGATATGCTCTAGAGAGAAGAGGAATGAAGGTCAGCAGGACTAAGACAGAATATATGTGTGTGAATGAGAGGGAGGATAGAGGAATGGTGAGGATGCAAGGAGTAGAGGTGGCGAAGGTGGATAAGTTTAAATACTTGGGATCAATAGTTCAGAGTAATGGTGAGTGTGGAAGAGAGGTGAAGAAGAGAGTACAGGCAGGATGGAGTGGGTGGAGAAGAGTGTCAGGAGTGATTTGTGACAGACGAGTACCTGTAAGAGTGAAAGGGAAGGTCTACAAGAGGGCAGTGAGACCAAATATGTTATATGGCTTGGAGACAGTGGCATTGACAAAAAGGCAGGAGTTTGAGCTGGATGTGGCAGAGTTAAAGATGTTAAAATTTGCATTGGGTGTGATGAGGGTGGACAGGATTAGGGATAAGTATATTAGAGGGTCAGCCCAGGTTGGAAGGTTTGGAAACAAAGCCAGAGAGGCAAGATTACATTGGTTTGGACATGTGCTGAGAAGGGATGCGGAGTATATTGGGAAAAAGATGCTAAGGATGAAGCTACCAGGTAACAGGAAAAGAGTAAGGCCTAAGATAAGGTTTATGGATGTGGTGAGAGAGGACATGCAGGTGGTTGGTGTGACAGAGCAAGATGCAGAGGACAGGGAGAAATGGAAACAGGTGATCCGCTGTGGCGACCCCTAACAGGAACAGCCGAAAGAAGATGATGATGAGTCTGTGTAGTAATATCACCTGTGAAGTCACTAATGGTATGTTTTTCTCTCTCTCCCCACCCCTTATCTTCTCTAATTTGTTATTATAAAATGCATTAATTTATTACTATTTATTATTATAGTTTGTTTTTAATATATTCTTTTAAACTAACTGTTATGTTGACCTTATGGGATATGTTATACTGGTTTGCTATTAACATACTTTAAATTATGTTATTTATTGTTGTGTTCCTCATAATATACCTTAATATGTATTTGGATTAATCAATATTATGTTCCGTTATGTTAATACTAGCATTGGTTTGGTTATTACTAATCTTACCTTATGTTTATATCTAATTTACTACAGCTTGGCAAGGTAGGCCGGTTCCAGGTGATCCACCTACCTTGTCTCCACTGGCAGTAGCACTGGGGCTCAGCACATCCGGGCCATAACCTAGTGGTGCCCCCTCTGTTGCCTCTGTACTACCAGTGGCATTGAGTAGTTCCCCCCCTAGGCTGGGGCTGGGCACCCCCTCTGAGAGTGGAGGTGGACAGGGTGATTTTCTCACCCATCAAGAACTGCCAGGTAAGGTGTGCAGGGTGGTTCATTGAACTGTCAGTGAACTCCTGTGCCAGATGGAGAACATGCTCGCCATCTTGGTGGGCCAGCCTCTCCCCAGACACCAGCCTCCATCACTGCCACCACAGAGGCAGTGAAGGAGCAGTGCTAACAGTCCCATGGGTGAGGACTTGAATCGCACTGCTACCGTGTGGATGCTTATGGGAATGGGATTCCACAACACCTTCCCCATCCAAGGTGTACACCCCCTCTTGTGTCACACACCAACCCTGTCTACTGTCTTGTCTGTCTGAAAAAGCTTCCTCACCTTCACAAATGACCTCAATCCCCCCACATACCTATGTCCCTTCCCCAAAATTCCACTCTCACCTTAAAAAATATGGGCACCTGTCTCAAAAAAAAAAAAAAAAAAAACATATCTTTCCCATGCATAGCTCTCTATTTCACACGTGTCCACTGACAATTTTGTCCAATTCGCATGACAATGCAGTTAGGTTGTCATCACCCCTCTCTGGGGGTGACAGCACAAATTCAGCCAAAAAATCTGCAACAGTGCACAGTTCTTGTTGATGCAGAAATAGGTAGCTATGGTTCTTTCCTACACCAGTCCTGCACATCCCTACCTGCCTTTCACTATGTTTTTCTCCCTGCTTGCACCCCTTTTCACCACTGTCTTATCTCCCCATTTTTCTTTTCTTTAAAGTTTTCTTGCACGATGTGTTGTGGCAACATCACTCAGCTATGCTCAATAGCACTATACTGATATATGCTTTTGGAACAATATTAATCACATTGAAAAAGTATGCCTGCACCCTATTTCGAACCCATGCTCATTGCACTTGTAGAGCAGTGGATCATTCCACCAAGCCACATACCTGCTAATGAAAACAGGTGTTTTAAGCAAAACATACTAATGCTGTAGTTACCCTCATTAAGCATGTTTAAACGGTGCTGTGCATCGTGCCGCACTATGCAAATCAGCTAAGAGAATTACACAAAAATAGCAGTGTAATTGGCACTCTAGTACACAAATACATCATACACTATAAAGGCACACACATAAGCTTAGACTTAAGTGAGGTCTGTAATAACAGGTAACCCTGAAATTATATCTACAACATGTAAGAACACACTTGATAACACATTAATGGAAAACAGGATTTTAAGTGGGACTCTGGTATACAAATTCAGTACTCTAAAGCCATACACATAATAATAGATGTAAGCACAGCATTTAACAGCAGGTAACTGCGGAATGATGACTACAACATGTTAAAATTCACTTTCTATAGCAGTGACTCTGTAGCTCAGTTGGTAAAATGCATTGCCAATGTAACCTTTTGGTACACAAGCTCCTGGGTTCAAGTACAGCTGCGTCTACCAATGAAAATACATGTAGGTGGCCATCAGTATTATAAAGTGTGATACGTATGTCTGTCTCATCACCTATTTATCCACCCAAAGCAGTATAGTTGGAATGTCTGCATCTATATAATACAGGGTGAGGCCCTACAGATAGGACCATTCTCACCTACTCCTAGTACAACACTATAAAGTCCCCATAGCCTGAATTCCCAGATGATGTGCAGCCCACAATATTTTGCTGGTGATATCACAGACAACTACAGCTGCACAAGTAATATATATATATATATATATATATATATATATATATATATATATATATAGATAGATAGATATACATATATATACACACACACAGACACACAGAGGATGAGCTAGATGCAAGAGTTGTCAGCACACACTCAAGAGGGACTACAGTGACATAACACATGATTTGGCAGTTGTCCAACTGTGTGACATCATGGTTAATGTACACCTACCTGTTATCTAGGACACAACAAGCATTTTGGCTCGCATTGTCTTACTGATACCATCGGCTGACAGACTTACCTGACATACATACCTTACTTCCCAATGAGGTGGATACTCTCAATCTGGCCATGTCTAGACAACAAGACTGCCACAGATCCCACACTTACTCTTAAAGCTTGTTGTCGTGTAAAGTGTTCACTCTTTCTGCCTATGCCTATTGCCTGCAGCATCACCTTTAGCTTCAGCCTGTAGCACACACATTTGTATGTAAATAGTAGCTGCTACAGCTATTCTCTCTGCCATGATATAGCACCTGCCCCCCACTATTTTCCAACCCAACATATGAGAATGGGGTTACAATCTTCACTGAGGCCTTATTACTTGTTCCGTGGTAGCATGGGATTGGCTGATTATACTGCAAATCAGCTGCATTGGCTGCAATTAGCATTTCAGAAGCACAGACTGGTTCAGAGGCAATCACTTGCTAATAAATAACCATGATAAAAAGGCAAACAGCTAGCTAGGGAAACATTGTGTATGAGAGTTGCTTTGCATGGTCAATTTGTTGGCACAACATTTATATATTTCTGTACTGTTCAACAGAAGAGTATTGTACTCCATTAAGTATGCAACCTTTTCTTCGAACATGATGCATATGTGTTCACATACTTAAGGAAAATAAGGATTACAGCAGCAAGCCTTGCTTGAAACTGTACTGATGGCATGTCATTGATCTGCAGATGTGTTACACCTACACTAGAGTACAGTACTGTTAGAATGCTCTGTGTTAATTAGGTATACTACTCTCCTGGAAATTTCCTGCTGATAGTGGTGGTAATACTGCACTACTGTTTGTGTGGCACTGCTGGTTTTAAATATTATAAGTGGGGGTTTCAGATATGGGCCACAACTTAATGGACTGCTGTGTTAGGTGTGTGATTATACAACAGTATTTGTCTTTACAGAAGCAGGAATAAATGACTACTGCTACCATCCTACTCACATCCACACCCTTAGTATGCTTGCATGGTGTTGAATATGAGATGTGTAACCAAGCAGTGCCTACTGGTAGCCATCTGTTATTGCTGTATCTCTAAATACTATACTATATATGTGATCCTGATATGTTCTCATTTTGTTGTCTGCCAGGGAATATGTATCCCAGACATCGGGGCCCTTTTACAGTGGTGGAAAACAATACTATCCTGGAAGCCCAGCATCAGCACCATCAATGCCTGCTGTCCAGGGAGAGGGAAAGGACAAACAAAGAAATGCGGGCAACACTGTGGGCTAACCTGGTTCACAATTTAAATACATTTGCTCACCAGAGCAAGACATATGAGCAGGTGTGTCACCGTGCAACCAACATGATAAATGCTGCCTGCAGAAGAGCAGCAGATGTGGCCAGGGATTGTATTTTCATCAGTAGAGGGTCTGCAGCAGAACAACCACTGTCAGCCACAGATGAATTCCTGGTGAACCTAGGAACACAGGACAGCTCCCAGGCATCCATCACAAGGTATGTCATGGATGTGGATACCACCATTTCCATGTAAGAGGAGCATCCAGGTATGCTTACTTGCATCAGCATTGCAATACTGTAACATTCAGTGTGTCAGGGTGTACATAGTTTTACGTGGCTGGCAGGTAATTTTATGTGGGGGGAGGAAGTTAGTTGCAGTGTTATCATAGTATGCACTGTAAATGTAAGTTATTTGGACAAAGTAGCCTGTCATAGTGCAGCATGGGTTTCTGTTTTTATTACCTGGCCCTCACATTTTCACAGGACCGCCAGGAATCAGATGCAGCCATACTCATGCTTCTGGTAAGCATAACACTGTTGTGTTACAGCTGTAGATTTAGTACATAGTATTCACCACAGTGTCATCCCAGACCTGCAGGCTGGATTGACGTACTGTTTGCATGATTGCCAACCTCTCAGATTTGCACCAATGGAACAAGGTTTACAGTCATACCTATGGCTTGTAGTTGTGACCCCACTGATAGATTTGCAGTATTTGCAGGATTGTACAGATTGCCTTATGTTTCAACTGTGCAAAATTTTGACAAATATCAACAGTGCACATCACTTTTGCTCATGAGAATCTTATTTAAAGTGCTTATTCTTTACAAGTAACTGCAGAAATGTGTTAGAAAATAATGTCCTCAGATCCTGCTATAGCAGATTAGGGGTTAAACAAGTCAGTAATACTGACAGCACTGTATACAGATTAACATATATTGCAAGATAGTACTGTAGATCATGGTAATGCATGTATTAATGTCTCACTTTTCCCTTTTTATCACATGTGACCAGGGGGGTTGGTCTCTGTTCCCTTCACAACTGATGTCAGTGTCTCTTCAAACTCTGATGATGATGGTGGACAAAGTGAGGCACAGGTGGGGGTTGCAGGGGATGAATCTGTCACAGAGGTTGACATCCCTCTTCTGCCCTCTTTATCACCATACACAGTCAGTATGCCTATGCATACCCAGTCGCCTGAGGCCACAGATATTGGACAGTCAGAGGGTGGGGACAATGAACAGGAAAGTGTGGCTACTATGGCTGCAGTCAGTGTTGATACTGGCCATAACCAAAGACATAGCGAGGTTCCACACAGACAGATTGATAGGGGTGCTTGTAGGAGGCTTGCTGTCTTTCCACTACCTGTTGCAGGTCTCTCGTCACATGTCAGTTGGTGTATGTTTAGAGCCATCATGCAGGCAGAAGCATGTTTTGAAAGGACCTCCAGATGAATGCTCAGGGTTATGGATGTAGCATAGTCTGATATCCATGACTGACTGCACCGCATTGCTGATACCCTGGATTGGTTGACTGATGCAGTGGAAAGACAGTGGTCTGAGAGAGATCACAGATTGTATCTCTTGGTCATTGTCTGTGATGGAACATCTGGTTGGAGTTGAGCATCAGACTCGTGGATGTAGATCAGCCATATGGCCATGCTCAATCACACTTCTGTAGTGGCAGCACATCCAGTGCCCCAGAGGCAAGTGTGATATCCACACCAAGATGTGGCAGGCCATGGGCCTGTGGTCCTTGATGTTCCCATTGGGGACACAATGCCAGCAGACAGCAGTCACCCTCAGGTAGTAGCACTGCTTCTGACCTTGGGCACTGAGGTGCCAGAGCAACTCCTGGCATAGCTAGTTCCCGTGTTTGGGGGCAGAGATGGTAAACTGTCAGCTCTACCATACACAGTTCAAAGCTGTCCAACATATAGTCACATTGTAGCACTGAGCTTGACGGTGTTCACGCAGACACACACAACTATCATAATCAGGTCACCTACAGACACACACATCACATACCATGAACCATCATGCCTGCTTCTCTTCCTGACTCACACACACATACTTGCCAACCTATTGGGTCAGCCTAGGCCTCCTGCACCAACACATGACACCCTGTGCAAGTGATGATACCTGTGCCACATCTCTGTCATCCTTGTCATCGATGCAGGAACTTGAAGATATATGACTGATGCACAGGGTGACTACCTAAATTACTATGTATTTGTTTAATCCATTGTTGCCTTTGACATGCCAGTTGTACTGATCTCTGACAGATATTGTGTGCTGCCAACTGTAATGATTAAACCACATTATGTTGTGTACATTACATTGGATAGTGTTGTGATGGCTGTATACTTATAGAGTGAATGGTGTCTCACAGAAATGTTTATGTTTCAGGTGCAGAATTGCTTGGGACATACCAATGGGTACACTGCTACAATACACCTGTATATGTCAGACCACAGGAAGGAATGTCAGCACAGAAACAAAATGTCTTCACAAAGGTAAAGCAATACAGGTGCATGGCACCATCTACAATCCCCCTTTGTCCATGGCAGACTTTTGTCCTACACCAGTTATGATTGCCTTGTTCCACATCCCATTGTGTAACTTGCACATGATGTGCATTACAGCAGGATTGTGCTTCACATGGATGGGGAGACTGTTACATGTAGTATGTAGTGTCAGAGTTACATACCTGTCTCTGCTGCATGTCCTATTTATACCACAGTCAAGATGCAACTGTAAAGAACAGGTGCATCTCACGCTAGTCCTTTCTTGGATGGGCAGGTGGTACATGGTGGGATCTTTTGCCTCCCTGTACGGCAGACATACACCTCTCCTCCAAAGCATGTAAAAGACAAAATACACAGTTACAGCCTTGACACAGTCTGCATTGGACATATCATGTACACTGTGTATTGAGTTACTGTGGGACCTTTCTGGCTGTCACAGGTGTCAGATATGACTGTGTACTTACATACCAAAGGTAGCATTGCACTGAACGGTAGGTGTGATGAGTGTCACATACAGTGTAACAATGAAATGAAATTCTGGGGTTTACATGCCACACCTTTCTCAATAGGTTGTGCAACAGTGCATGAAACCTCAGATCTTACTGACCAGTGAAAGTCAAATACTGGCTCACTCTCTGTGTCCATAAGTCCATGACTAATGGGTCAACTGTTGGAGGTGTGCAGACAATACAATATTTTCCAAGGGGTGGATGATTGACAAAAGGATAGTATTGTGCATTTATTGGCATGTATTATTTGTCAATGACTCTGACAACTGACTGTGTTTGCCAGCCCATCCTGGGTAACTTTTGGTTCTGTGTGGGAAACACTGACACTTCTTTATTTGCAATAATCTGCAAATGTAGTCAGTCTGCAGTCAATGATAGTGGCCTTGACTGCAGAGAAGGACATGTCAAGGAGGGGTAGTCCCAGGAATGATGTGTGTGTAGTCCACTGGTGACTGGCCTTCACTGTATTGCTGGCCTACACAATCCTATGTTCCCAGGTAATGACTGTCAGGCACTGGGCTATCCAGCAGCTGACATACAAGCTTGTAAATAACTTCTACAGTGTGTCCAGAATGCCTAATAGCCTAATCTTGGCAACTGTCTTCTCAGGCCATGGTCATCCATCGTATACTGTAACAATCAGTTAGTTCCAATGCTTAGCATAGGCCTGATCTGACCATGGAAAAAAAAAACTGGGTTTGCGCCAGTGCCTGCAGATGTACTACATTATTACTGATCTGATCATTTCCATGATAAGCCATTTTATGGCTGTAAATATGACATTTGGGATGTACCTTAACCGACAGCTGCAGCAACTGGAAAGACCCCAAAAGTACCTCACCAAGAGGATCAAGGGGCTCAAACAGATGCCCTATGCAGTTCGGCTAAAGAAACTCCAGCTCTACTCAGTTGTGTACCGCCTACTCAGAGGCGATCTGTGTCTGACGTATAAAGCCATGTCCAACCCATAATTAATGGACATGCTTCACCTCAGGAAATCCAAATCCCTTAGAGCTACACGCTCCAGGGACTTGAACCTCAGCACAGAAATAAATAGGACATGCTGGAGGGACAGCTTCATATCCCAGAGGTTCCTCTCACTCTGGAACAAAATCCCAATCCATGTTAGGCAAAGCCCCTCACTGACCCTCTTCAAGAGAAATCTTGATGAGTGGATGGGAGATTGTAAGTTTACCCCTGGGATCTCTTCTGTGTCCCTGCTTGACAGAGGTACAGTAAACTAACCTTAAAAGGGCAACCTTCTGTGACATACTACACAGAAGCACAGTCAACTAATCCAAAAGGGTGGCAAAAGCCAAACACTCAGGCTAGGCTTATAAATGCCATAGGGCAGATAGCCTAGTATCAACCTATGAACCTATGAACTACTGAGACATCTGGGGACACTGCTTGTCACTGCATGCTACGTGCCCTGTGTACAACTACATATTGACTTTAATTCCATTATGGTATCCAAGAAGGTAGTCAGCCAACATGTCTGGGTCTGTACAGACCATAGGCAAGCAGTGGGGAGAGGAGAATCATATGTACACCCTGGGAAGGGTAAGGAGGGAGGGTTTACACAGTTATCCTGCAGTTGCACACCACTCAAGCAGTCTGCACTGCTATGGCACAATCCCCTTGTGAGGAATGCTGACAAGAGGGGAGTCCCCTGAGTTGCTGGTGCCTGACTACTGCAACTGTTAGTCACAGCACAACCACTCTCTCCTGGAATACCATGCTCCTACACTTTGTCTCTCACCAAAAGCAAAACATTAGTCCACAGTGGCGGTGATGTGTGCTCACAGTTTCACAGCAATTCATGCAGTCTGACCTTCAACAGCTTCATGGTGCATGTCCGCATGCCATGGATATGAGGCCTACTGCAAAGGAGTGGCTACATTTGGCCAAAGTGTGTGTATACAAACATGCTCTACATATGTCATACTGAACATTTCTGTAACCAGAACACATGTATGTGTTCCCACATCATGTCATAAAACATTCAGTGTGCTGTGTGGTTGCTTGACAGGCAATGTACACTAGCAAGGCCAGAGTAATCACTGCAAGGAGTGCCTACAGACAGTGTTTGAGGCTGTCAACCCCCAGGGTATAGCAGTAGGATCCTCTCTTTGCTGGAGTTGTATATTGTCACATTTATAGGTATGCTACTGCGACCATCCCTAATCACTGGAATATGGTTGATGCAAGGGCCAAATGCCTGGCAATGCATTGTACCCACACAAGCAAGAATCTATTGCTAATGGCAGTATCAGTTACTGCTGTGGAGATGTGGACAGTGTCCCAGACCCTATAGTGCTATGTCACACAAACAAAATGTGTGACAGATGTGACTGTATAACAAACCTTGATTCCATGCTGCCCCACACACCAGTCATTACATATTGCAATTACCACTTTTACAAAATGCACAACTCGCCATGTACTCCATCCACACCCACATCACACACAACTGCATGTTGTGTCCTTACTGGACATATACACAAAGGACAGACACATCAGAAACCCACTTGCAAGCTCAGTACATATACACATACCTCTGTAAAACATAGTACACATAGCGCATGCACCACTGTCTCACTGGTCAAACACCCGAGGCAAACCACAAACTTAACCATATAGGCCACTACGATCATTAAATAAACTATTGGTCTTAACCCTAAAATCCAGTAACTCTGCTGGGGATTCTCTATTTGCCAACTCTGTTGGTAAAACTTGGAACATACTTCCAGGAATCGTCATTACCCCTATTTAAAAAAGGCCTCAAAATACTTTAAATCACAGTGGCTCTGCCCTTGCTTAAATCCTGACTAACCCAACCCTACTATCAGTGTTTCTTTACTCAACTGCTTATTAGCAAACTAACCATCCTATGTTTCAAATGTGTTATTGCATAATTGAGAGCTTTGCCTGTTTGTACCTTGTGTTATATTTTGAGAAATATTGTATCTTTTTCTTCTGTTTTTGCTCTGTTTTTGTAATTGTTTTTGTATAATAAGTGGAACTTTTCTTCCCAGGCCTCTGCTAAAAATAGACATGTATCCAGTTGGACTATCCTGGTCAACAAA
This sequence comes from Protopterus annectens, assembly GCF_019279795.1. NCBI lineage: Eukaryota > Metazoa > Chordata > Ceratodontiformes > Protopteridae > Protopterus > Protopterus annectens. The sequence continues at coordinate 283,242,323 of NC_056741.1, read as the reverse complement.
TATAAAATAAAATAAATAAATAAAATAAATGTAACACATTGATGTCCCTGTCACCAGGCCACACATGGGAAAGCTCACATTTAGCTGTCTGTGATGTGCCAAGATACGCCATAGCACACATGCATGGAGGTCTGTCAACATCAGGTGATGTTATGATAACATCATAGTTCCTGCTGGTGTGTACAACTTGAGACATAACATAATGGACTGTATGCAGTCACATGACTGAGCTTACAGACTCTGTTTCCAGTGGGTATGGTCCTACCCTTCAGCTGCATTACACCTTCACCTAGGATGATGGATCAATACACATGGAAAATGATTGATGTCAATAATTGCCTTATCATGTGGTGTCATTTTAAGAGGACCCAGTAAATATCTGCCTGTGATGACTTGCTCAACAGACTTCGATGCTTTGCCACAGATGGTGTTCATCTGTCATCCCTGGCAGTTTGTGTGGTGGACAAGGCTGCTGACATCACCATAGTGGATCTTATAGGTGGTGTCTCATGGGGAAATGTTCCATACATGAAACATCATCCTCAAACAACATCACGGTATGCTGGTACACACTAGGAATGCCACCACTAAACTCCACTCATTGGATGGTGTCCCCACCTTGGAAGATGAAAATTTTTGCGCAGTTAGACACACCTGATTCAGGGCTGTGCCAAGCACCACAGCTATTCCAGGCTAAACATCCTTCCACATGTTGAGAACCCACAGTGAAGTGTGCCAGCTAATGCAGGTGGTGTATCCATAGTCATTATAGATAGATACACATCCAGATTTGCTAAACAGTGCTGGTAGGCCACCTAATGAAGCCATTGCCAGCTATGGGCCAACTCCATGACTCACAACATCTGCTGTGTGTACGTAAATCTACCTGTCTCCATCAAGCTAAATCACAACACCATGGTGTGAGGTGACTTTCACTAAACACCAACTGCGTTGGTTACTCATGCTCAAACTCATTTGGGCAAAGGTTAGTCTACATCCTTAAATGCAATGCCCTGAACCAGTGGACTGACATCCCCAGAAGGGGAACCAACATACTGACTGCATCAGGTGCTTACCAATATGGGTGACTACTGTAGCACCTGCACTGTGATTTCCTCCATGGTAAGACCTGACCACAACTCGATGTCGTTACATGTAGCACTCACACATGAACCCCCCCCCCCATTAAACACAGGTGTAAACTTTAGAAAAGCAAAGGATAACCTCCTATGGAATGGTATAACTGGTGTGACTGCACCACCAACATCAGATGGAACAGGCAAATATGGCAGCCTCTACAACAATGCTTTATGCAAACACCTGCATAACTGCATAGATTCAGTTTTAGCTGACAGGAGGAGAAGAAGCACCTCATGGCACAGCAAACTGGGAGCAGTCATACAATCTCCCAGTTATATCACTCTCCTATGAAAGGGTCTTCATGAGCATATGCTTGTTCACATACTCCTGGCCATAACCCCATGCAAATGTGTATGCAGTATTATTTTCATCAGTAACAGCAATGTTCCTGGTAAGTAACACTTCATTAGCAACACCTGAGCACACAGGCCTGGCTACACAGGTTTACACCTTCTTTAACATAGATCACCATGTTTCCACAGGGCTAAGAAGAGTAGTATATCATGCTCATGTTATTAGTGAGGGCACTGTCTCCTGATAATGAAGTAGTTATAACCTCATGTAGTCTCCCCTCAATATGGCATTAGTTCACTGCAATGGCCATTTTCCTCATGTACCTTTCCAAGCACTAGTAGCAATTGCATACAACACAAAGTTTCCTCACATGGGAACTTCAAGTCCCCAGTATCTTTCCTACAGGGATCGTGTGCAATAACTGTCATTGTAGCTTGTGTCATATAGACCACTCAGATGTGATCTCGGCCTTGCATACAGGAGAATGTCTGACCTTGTTATATTGCAAATGCTGCATATCTGTAAGTGGAATAGTACATGTATTGCCCATGGTAAGGTCATTACTTGCTATGAGATATTAATGATACATGCTGGTGGGGGAGATATGTGTACCACACTTTCACAAAGTGTCGAAACACACCCCCATCTAATGACAAACAGTGCACTTCATTGGCAGTCCTCAGATGCCATCTGCATGACTACCTGGATGACTGTCATATCACCACGGGGTTTCTGCATGTGTCTATTACGGACAGCAGCAATATCTGCTGATCCTGTAAATAAGGTTAAGAATATGACTAGGATTTTATGTGATGTAGATCCATTAGGCTACTAATGTACAATGATTCTATGACCCCATACCCTCATGTAAAATATTCTAACATCTGCCTGGCTACAGTGAGAATAGTACCACTATCAATTCATATGTACGGAACACTACACAGCATACACAGTGCATGTTGGCTGCAATTAGATTAGAACCCCTACCTATGCATTGGTGCATACTAGATATCACAGTACTTAACACATGCACCAAACCTAAGTGTGCTTTTAAACATCTCTTTAGGTAATGTTATGGTAGATGACATCAGCAGGTCTTGTTCTGGTCAAGCCTTTGGAGGTGCACATAACCTGCAATAGCCAAAATACTGCAAAAGCCCACTTCTTTCCAAGTCAATGTGGTTATCATATTTATTTTGCAGGTAGATACACACACACCAAGTGCATTGGAGTGAGATTAGGACCCATACTCATCTAATTTTACACCATACAGATCACAGTATTTGCAACATGCACCATGACTTAAGTTTGACATTGCCATGGCAGTTGGTACTGTTAAGGTACATGACATCAGCAGGCCTTGTGGAAGAGAGGGCTTGGAGGCCAGCAGCACCTGCAAGAGCCAAATAGTAAAAGCCCATTGACATATGGAAATCAATGTGGGATTCCCATTTGTTATGCATGGAGATGTACGCACACAAACACACACACACAGACACACACACACACACACACACACACACACACACACACACACACACACACACACACACACACACACACACACACACCAATTGGGCTGGAGTGATATTAAAACATCTGCATATCTAGTCTTATACACTACAGATCACAGTATTTACAGCACATGCCACAGCTTAAGTCCATTTTATATGTGACTGCAGGTGAATACTAGTGTAGTACACAAACTAGACTTGTGCTGAACAGCATGTATGGGCTGAAGAGTTTCATTGCTTTTCAACTGTTCTCTGCATCTAGTAATCTTGCAGTCAGAAAACTGTTTGTTATCCCAGCTATGTGTCTACAGTAACCATTTTGGCCATATGTGGCTGTTTGCATTTGGATGGTTAAGCCTCTGGGCAAAAACTATTTGCCCTGTCAATGAGTGCGTACACAATATGATACATGACACCACCCGTTCACCTGTTGGTTTATGTGTTGTGACATCCAGCAGGTACAGAGGGCAGTAGAGCAGTGCATTATCTACTTTTGAGCCTCTTATATTTGGTCCTTTGAGCAACATTATATACGTGTCATACTGCAGCTTCAATCATCAGTATCAGGGTATGTAGCATGATACAGACATACAAAGATATATAAACATATCTGTAGATAACAGGGATGTAAATATATATGGAGGTGTGTGTGCGTGTGTGTGTGTGTGTGTGTGTGTGTGTGTGTGTGTGTGTGTGTGTGTGTGTATCATATATGTGTATGTGTTATGTACATGTATGGGAAGAGACAGAGATGTATGTCTGTATAAATGTATGTGTGTGTGTGTGTATAGATTTATGTATACATATAGGTATATGTATGTGTGTGTAAGTACATATATATATATATATATATATATATATATATATATATATATATATACATATACATATATATATATATATATATATATATATATATGTATAAGGAGAGTGGGATACTGACAGACAGATATGTATACATATATGTATGTAGCTATAGACATATCTATATATGACAAGTTATTTTGAGTGGGCACCAACAGAATTGTGCTCTGCTTAACTAAGCGCATGAGCATGTCCAATGGAACTTTTGCTAGTTATAAACTGACACAAGCCCATAGCTACTCCAGTCCAGGATTTGTGTGCCACACAAAATTACATCTGTCTCTGTTTCTGCACTGCTGCACATTACTGCACTTGCCTATGACTTTCTTCAGTTGTGTGACATACTTAATATGTCACAAAGGTTAATAATATTACACCACACACATGCTGACAGTCTGTAGCACAATCAGTAATCATGATTGACATCCAAAATAAATGGTTACATCTAGGTTAGAACCACGAATGCCAACACACAAGCTAATCACCCTAGTCCTTTGAGCTGCACAAGCTGCTTGACAGACAGGGATCATTCATCACAAAATTAATTACATAAATAGGTATATTGCTATTCCTGTGCTAAGTAAGATATGCAATGTATGATTAATTTCTATGTTACTGTTCTGAGTCTGCCAGACATACTGATATACCTTGATGAGTTTCTATTACAGCAGTTGGGGGTGCTGGAACACCACCACATGTTCTGCAGGGATACACAGTAGTATGTCATGTCACCCCACTGTCTAACATTTCCCTTGAAAAATTTACCAGCAATCTGTTGCAGTAGAACTGCATGAGTATTCCATGCATGAGGACTAGTCAATAGTCATGGAAACAAGGTAGTGGACTGGGTATCTGTAGTCTCCTGTGAATGTAATTTCTGTCCAAGTAGCCCACTATATTTACTTGTATGATGTACTGGATCCATACATACATACAATGCCATATCATAATAATCCTTACGAGTACTGTGAAGGTTACAGACTACCTTGCAAATGCACAGCTGACACAACCATAGTTCAGGGATGACTCTGTCTGATGCAAGCAGTACACAGCCAATACATGAGTAGTACAGGATGTGTAGGTTGCCTGCCATAATCTTTAAAGTCTGTATGTGAATAGGAGCAAGATGTCAGTCTGTAGGTCCCTATGTTGTCATTGAATGTGCTGTGCATTGCCTCTTAGCCAGTGCCAGGGCATACTGAGTATGTCTACATCTGTCTACAGGGACATCAGCAGGGGGTTCCTCCTCCAAGTCCTCCTGTGACTGTGGCTGTGGTTACCTAGGCACTGGTGGAGAGTGCTGTGTATCCCATCCCTTTGCTGGTCCTGCTGCAGCTGTTTCCACAGGATCATGTTGTGTAGCATAGCAGATACTGTGAATATATGTGCACATGTGGCTGGAGAATACTGCAGAGCTCCAGATATATTGAAGTACTGGAACTGTGACTTAAGCAGCCCAAACACACACATATTCTGATGTTCCTAGTTTGTGCATGTGCCTCATTATGGTGTTCATCTGTGGGTGTGTGTTCATTTTTGATGGATGTCATCATCCAGGATTCCAGAATGTAATCAGCATCCCCCAGTAAATTACCATGTGGGATGTCCCCCCTAGCAAAAATCTGGTACAGCTGTGATGTGTGCCAGATATAGAAGTCATGGTAACTGCCAGGGCTGCCAGCACACATTCATTATAATCCCCTGGGCATTGCACATAACCTGGCAGTTGATGGAGTGGTACCCCTTGCGGTTGACATAGATTCTACTCTCCTCATTGGGTGCTGCCTTGATGTGTACATGAGTGCAATCTATGGCACCCAGTACTTCAGAGTAGTGTGCTACATGGTAGAAGTGTTGGATATTGCTGGCCCTCACCTCAGCAGTGTGGGGAAAAGAAATGTGCTCACTGGCACGTGATAGCATGGCATCCAGGAATTGGTGGAGTACCCTGGATGCTGATGCCTGTGAGACCCCCATCATGTCCCCAGTTGGTCTTCAGAAAGTACCTGTAGCTAGTATCCTAAGGGCTACACATACCTTTGTTTCCACAAGGCTGGGTTCCCCTCTGTTGGCTCTGGGTCTGAGCTGAGGGCGGCAGAGCTCAGTGAGTTCTTGTAGTATGTCCGTGTCCATCCTGTAGTGCTCTACAATCTCCAGATTATGTAGCTCCTGGAAGGTTACCTTGGGCCTGAACACTCTTCTCCTTTTCAACCTAGACCTATTGTCAGCAGCACCAGCAGCAGCAGCAGTGACTTCAGCATCTAGCACATACAGATGTAGCACACTTGCAGCAGCCCCTAGCATTATATCAGTTAAAATTCCCAAGTGGAAACACCAATGGTCCAGAGTATTGGGGAAAAACAGAATGTAGGGTGTATGCATATTTTATAGAGATCTTCTGTAGGTCCAGCATGCTTGATTGGCTAATTATTATGCATTTCAGCTGCCTAGAATGTGATTAACATAATTTATTGACCCTACTTTAGTATGTGGCACTGTGAGGAGCACTGCACAGCATAGCTTGCGCACATTAATAAATATTAATTGGAAATATCTGCTTTCCATTCATTGCTGTCTATGTCATCACTGTCATGTGGTGGTGTGCCACACATAGGTTACATAAAAGTCTAAATTAATAATTGAATATATCCATTTTTAATTGCTTGTTGCCTATGTCATTATTATGACCTGGGTGGTCTTTCCACGTGAACATGCTCAGCAATGCGGTACACAGCCAAAACACACGCAGTCATAATTAAACAATTCTAACATTGACTGGACACCCCCCCCCTCCCGTTGGCATTCACATCCACTCGGAATATGAACAATGTGTGGGAGCCTACACAAAGTGGCTATGCAAACACAATTACTCCATTTTGCTTTTCCAGACATCTACCTCATTTGCATATATATCTGTGCTGACAGCCTGGAAACTACACGGTTCAGAGCTGTATGACCTGGGCAACAGCACCAATGCACCATTGTATGGCACAGATGCAGGGAGCTATAGTACATTTCTGACATATATTGAGAAATAATATTGAGAAATGAACATTTAACCCAGCCACTGGGGATGCACAAGCTAGTGCATTTCTTTGTGCCGGTCCTAAGCCTGGATAAATGGGGAGGGTTGCGTCCGGAAGGGCATCCGGCATAAAACCTCTGCCAAATTACTGATGCAGAGAACATTTCATATTTACATACCAGATCGGTCGAGACCTGGGTTAACAACGACCGCCACCAGTACTGTTAGCCAACAGGGTGCTGGTGGAAATTGGGCTACTGTAGGCCGAAGAAGAAGAGGAGGGGGAAGGCATAGCCGAAGGCAGGAAGAGAGGAGGAAAGTTAGAAGTGTAGTACTGAGGGTAGGAACTTTGAATGTTGGCAGTATGACTGGTATAGGGAGAGAGCTAGCTGATATGATGGAGAGAAGGAAGGCTGATATATTGTGTGTGCAAGAGACCAGATGGAAGGGAAGTAAGGCCAAGTGTATAGGAGGCGGGTTCAAATTGTTCTATCATGGTGTGGATGGCAGAAGAAATGGGGTAGGGGTTATCCTAATGGAACAGTATGCCAAGAGTGTTTTGGAGGTGAAGAGAGTGTCTGATAGAGTGATGTTTATGAAGCTTGAAACTGATGGTGTAATGATGAATGTTGTTAGTGCATATGCTCCACAAGTTGGGTGTGTGATGGATGAGAAAGAAAAATTTTGGAGTGAGTTGGATGAAGTGGTGGTGAGTTTACCCAAGGGTGAGAAACTAGTGATTGGAGCGGACTTCAATGGGCATGCTGGTGAAGTGAACAGAGGGGATGAGGAAGTGATGGGTAGGTATGGTGTTAAGGAGAGGAATGCAGAAGGTCAGATGATTGTGGATTTTGCGAAAAGGATGGACATGGCTGTGGTGAATACGTATTTTAAGAAGAGGGAGGAGCATAGGGTGACATACAAGAGTGGAGGAAGATGAACACAGGTGGATTATATCCTATGTAGGAGGGCCAGTCTGAAGGAGATTGGAGACTGTAAAGTGGTGACTGGGGAAAGTGTAGTTAAGCAGCATAGAATGGTGGTTTGTAGGATGATGTTTGTGATCAAGAAGCGGATGAGGAGTGTGAAAGCAGTGCTAAGGATTAAATGGTGGAAGTTAAAAAAGGGTGATTGTGAGGTGGAGTTCAGGGAAGAGTTAAGACAGGCACTGGGAGGTAATGAAGAGTTGCCGAATAGCTGGGTAACTACAGCAGAGCTAGTAAGGGAGACTGCTAGGAAGGTGCTTGGTGTGACATCTGGACAGAGGAAGGAGGACAAGGAGACATGGTGGTGGAATGAGGAAGTACAGGAGAGTATAGAGAGGAAGAGGCTGATGAAGAAGTGGGATTGTCAAAGAGATGAAGAAAGTAGACATACGTATAAGGAGATGAGGCGCATGGCAAAGAGAGAGGTGGCGAAGGCTAAGGATAAGGCATATAGAGAGTTGTATGAGAGATTGGACACTAAAGAGGGAGAAAAGGACCTGTACCAATTGGCTAAACAGAGGGACAGAGCTGGGAAAGATGTGCAGCAGGTAAGGGTGATAAAGGACAGTGAGGGAAATGTACTCACAAGTGAGGAGAGTGTGTTGAGTAGATGGAAAGAGTACTTTGAAGGGCTGATGAATGAAGAGAATGAGAGCGAGAGAAGGTTGGATGATGTGGGGATAGTGAATCAGAAAGTGAAGCAGATTAGTAAGGAAGAAGTAAGGACAGCTATGAAGAGGATGAAGAATGGAAAGGCTGTTGGCCCAGATGACATACCAGTGGAAGCATGGAGATGCTTAGGAGAAATGGCAGTGGAATTTTTAACCAGATTGTTTAATGACATTTTGGAAAGTCAGAGGATGCCTGAGGAGTGGAGAAAAAGTGTTTTGGTACCTATCTTTAAAAATAAGGGTGATGTGCAAAGCTGCAGTAACTACAGAGGGATAAAATTGATCAGTCACAGCTTGAAGTTATTGAAAAGAGTAGTGGAAGCTAGGTTAAGAAGGGAGGTGATGATTAGTAATCAGTAGTATGGTTTCATGCCAGGAAAGAGCACTACAGATGCAATATTTGCTCTGAGAGTGTTGGAGAAATACAGAGAAGGTCAGAAGGAGTTGCATTGTGTCTTTGTGGACTTAGAGAAAACACATGGCAGGGTACCTAGAGAGGAGTTGTGGTATTGTATGAGGAAGTCGGGAATGGCAGAGAAGTATGTAAGAGTGGTACAGGATATGTATAAGGGTAGTGTGACATTGGTGAGGACTGCGGTGGGAGTGACAGATACGTTTAAGGTGGAGATGGGATTACATCAAGGATCAGCTCTGAGCCCTTTCTTATTTGCAGTGGTGATGGACAGGTTGACAGATGAGATTAGATAGGAGGCCCCGTGGACTATGATGTTTGCAGATGACATTGTGATATGTAGTAAGAGTAGGGACCAGGTTGAGGAGATGCTGGAGAGGTGGAGATATGCTTTAGAGAGGAGAGGAATGAAGGTCAGCAGGGCTAAAACAGAATATACGTGTGTAAATGAGAGGGAGGGTAGAGGAATGGTGAGGATGCAGGGAGTAGAGTTGGTAAAGGTGGATGAGTTTAAGTACTTGGGATCAACAGTTCAGAGTAATGGTGAGTGTGGAAGAGATGTGAAGAAGAGAGTACAGGCAGGGTGGAATGGGTGGAGAAGAGTGTCAGGAGTGGTTTGTGACAGACGGGTACCAGTAAGAGTGAAAGGGAAGGTCTACAAGAGGGTAGTGAGACCAGCTATGTTATATGGGTTGGAGACGGTAGCATTGACGAAAAGGCAGGAGTCTGAGCTGGATGTGGCAGAGTTAAAGATGTTAAGATTTGCACTGGGTGTGACTAGGATGGACAGGATTAGGAATCAATATATTAGAGGGTCAGCTCAGGTTGGACAGTTTGAAGACAAAGCAAGAGAGGTGAGATTGCGTTGGTTTGGACATGTGCTGAAGAGGGATGCTGGGTATATTGGGAAAAGGATGCTAAGGTTGGAGCTGCCAGGTAAGAAGAAAAGAGGAAGGCCTAAGATAAGGTTTATGGATGTGGTGAGAGAGGACATGCAGGCGGATGGTGTGAAAGAGCATGATGCAGAGGACAGGAGTAAATGGAAACAGATGATCCGCTGTGCCAACCCCTAACAGGAACAGCCGAAAGAAGATGATGATGATGATGATGATGATGACTGAGAAATGAGCATTTATTATTTTATTATTTTTTTTGTATTAAGCATGTTTGCACACTGCAGCATGCAGTGCAAACAAGCTGAGATTATTAAAGAAAATAGAATATTATTTTAACTTATCCACTTCCTCTTTCTGACATCTGCAACATTATTTTTGCACATATCTGTATGTGGTACTACAATTTCAGGGGATGTATACCCACATTTATTTTGTCCACCACGAACACTGACATGGGGTCTACACAGATGCCTTTACACTTGTTGGTTCGCTGAACCTGCCTCATTTCCATAAGATTCACCTGCTTATCAGGTAATTTGCATTCGTTAAGATTTTCCCTGTTTTCATGTGCGTGTGTGCTGCAAAGCGATGCTTACTGAATCTAAAATTGTTTACTCTGGTGTACGCATTGTGTGGGAAGTAAGTTGGGTAGGTGAAGCTGCATTTGCAAAAGGGATATGCATACAAGGATACCCATTTGTGCTGTTCAGTAACCCCACCTCATTTGTATAGGGATCTGTGCACGCAACCTGCAAACTACATTGTTCCAGGCCCTACCTCATTAGCAAAAGCACCATTCTACCACTGCAGATACTCCACTTAGGGTCCTATAATACATTTTTGTCACATACTATTTAATGTGGTCTTTCCACTCTTTTTTTTTTTTTTTCTTCATAAAAGCATGTTTGCACATTATAGTGTGCTGCGCAAACATACCCAGATCATTAAAAAAAATTAAATTATTTTAAATTATTTCCCTTACATTTTTTGGACACACAGTGGATCGTTTTTCTCACATCTGTATGTGCTATGCAATTTCTGTCCATCTACCTGCATTTTTATAACCCCTGTTGTCTGTCTGAAATCCTGTGCATGGAATTTTTCCATGTACACTACAGACACCAACACAGGGTCTGCAGGGCTACCTATATGCTTGCTGGATCACTCTACTTGCCTCATTTGCATGAGATTCACCTCTTTGTGAGGTGATTTGCATACCATGGAACTTCTTGTGTTGGCATACTCATGCGTATCACTCAGCAGTGCTTACTGGATCGCAAACCTGTTTACTTTCATGTAAGCAGAGTGCCACGAGGCCTACATGGTAAAAAAGACCATGTAGGCTTTAGTAGATTTCCCCCTTATTCTAATACATTTCTACATAACAATAGTTGCCATGCCTTTGCACAAAAGAAAAGTATTATCAAAAGGCAGATGGTTAGGTTGTCAAGGCTTATAACCAATGATACTGATTTTTTAAATGAACTAAAATTTTAATGGAGATGTTTAAAGAAAGGGATTATCCCAAAAAATTATTAAATAAAGTTATGAAAGATATTATTAAAAGGAGAAGTAGCAGAAAATATGCCCCTATACTTAGTAATATACATAATTTTTTTTCAAACAATGATGTTCAAAATGTTATGAACTATATGTGGGCAATGTTTCAATTACCTATGAAAATGATAGAAGTGGGGCAATGGTTATTTCTTACAGCTTGAAAGCCCCAATACTAAGAAATATTTTAAATGATTGTTGAGAAATAGTTTTTAATCATGAATTTAAAGAATTATTAGGTGGTAAGCCAAATATATTTTACAGTAGAGGCTTAAATATCAGACACATTTTGGAGATTTCACAGGTTGCTAATACAAGAATTAAAGTATCCAAGATATCTAAGTGTGAATCGTGAAAATATTGCAGAAACATTAATGATTCATATGTGATTGCTGATAGTGAAGAGAGAAGTTTAAGATGTCCTGAGAAATTCATTTGTGATACCAGAAAGGTGGTTTACATTACAACATGCACAGCTTGTATTGCTTATTATATAGGGAAAACCAATAGAAAATTAAAGGAGATAATTTATGAATATGTTTATGAAATGAAAAAAACAAAAAACTTCAAATGTTCTTTTTAAACATTCTTTAAAATATGTTTTTCAACAAATTTATTTTTTTAATTATTTCTGACAACAGGGGTGGTGACTATGATACTATATTAGAATTTAAAGAATCAACATGGCAAATTTGTCTGAATGCGACACAAAAAATGACAATATTCTACATCTAGTTTGTTAAAAACAAATTCATGTGTTATATAGAATTTTTACAATAATATGTAGTTAGGTTTTATATTTTTCATCATTAATATGTAATTGTCAATTATTTATTTAATGATTAAAGTAGAGGCAATGAAGGAAGTGATGTCATGCTGTATAAAATGATCACTAGTGTATTTTGTAACTCTGAGGAAGTTCCCAAAGTTTGAGGGACTCTATTTCCCTCCCACAGCACAAAGACATACAGCTTGACACATCTAAATTGTTCATAGGTATGCATGCAGTGTGTGGGTGATATGTAAGAAAGTCTGGTAATCTACGTCCGTTCCCTTGTTGCTCAGTAAACTTTATAAATAGCAATAGCTTTTCACAGGACTTCTGTGGAAGCTGGATATGACTTGTACTGATGGATGTACATATATCTTGTTTTATTTCTGAATTATTCAAATTTATTCACAAAATGAAAACAAACAGACATTTATTTTCTTGATATTTAGTAATTTCATCAAAAATTGAAATAGTTGAAAAAATATTATTGGGGACGAGAATTAGTTTTGTTAGGAGACATGACCCTCTCCACATTTTTATGTTATGATAACATTTCTGTGGTGTGGATTTAACCTTGAATTTTTTTTAAGATTTTTTTTTATTTCAAATTAGTCACACCAATATTTATTTGTTTTAACATTACAGAGTATCAAGTTTCCCAGCATCCTAATGACCCATTCATTCCTCACTGGGACAGAGGCAGACCCACTCATTCCCTGAACTCAAGTGTCCAAAGTGAGAGTCACTGGTACTTTCAATCCCTTGTGAGGAAGTATTAATACAAGAACCAGGGTAAGCTAGATGAGAAATGGGATAAAGAAGTGAAAGCAATTAATGGAAAGGGAAGAAGAGAGGAGTGGTAGCCCTTGTGTGTAGTATAACCTGACTAATGTGTAATGTGGTTGTCATCTCTGGCCATGATACAACTTGCTGTACTCAAACATCACCTACTTACTCACAAACTCTTACCTAGTACATTCAACTTACTATGCCACCATTTAAATATGGTGCCTTTACATTGAATTCATGGTTTTGTCCTTGTATATCAGATCCAAGCTCACCACTACAGATTTTTATTCCTTTCTTTAAAAGTTTCAAAACCTTAGAAGACATCTTTGATAAACAAATAATTGATTTTGTAGACAAGTAGTGTGCCAAATGACATGGTATGTATAGAACGCATATATTATTTTAGGTTTCCATGTTATTAGAGTTTGAATCTCATGAGTTCTACTGTCATTGCCAAAAATCTGTAAATGTGTTCATAGACTTCGTCATGTTTATGAGTGTACATGCAAGCAACAATACCCCATAATGGAGGCATCAATGAGGAATAACAAACCAACCAGAAGTGTACCAAAAACTTTGTCTTGTACAGACATGCCAGTTAATTCCTATTAACATCCACCTTAGTATCATTGGACTAAGGAGAGGTTAGTAGTACTGTTATAGGTGTTATAAAACTAAGTTTGCCTTACACTAGAAATCCCTATTTTATCCACATTTTTAAAGATGCACAGAAAACACTAATACTATTAATTAGTTTAATACTTAGTTATTGACTAATGCAAGATACATTGCAATAAATAATACTATACCATTCCGTTTTTGAAATAATGAACAGTTTTCTACCTACTAAACTATCTTAAACCATTTATGTCCCAAAAGTTAAAGAATTTTCAAGAATGTTCATTTTTCAAGCATTTTAAGCTTAAAAAATAAAATGGTATTTTGTGCTATTAACACTTAGCACAGTCATCAAAACAAGAATGAAAAAGTGAATATAATGTCACTCGTTCAGGCACACGCTAACATGTTTACTTTCACAGCTATATCATACTAGTTTATAACTACACATGAACTTGTAAGAAATTTTGTGAGGGAAGTAAGCTGATACAGTAACAGGTAGCATGTTAAGGGAAGTGAGAAACTGACAGTATAAGATGATGGTTTCTTCCCATCTGTAGAAGAAGACTGACTTGCCTGTTTCATTTATTTGTGGGCAATACACAGGAAGTATCAGCTGCATTTTGACTGAATCACTAGTGCTGTTGTTGCGTTACGCAGCCACCTCACAGCGCGTCTCGCTCTCTTCTCTCCGAAGCCCGCCTGCTGTGTGACTGTGTGGAATGGGGGCGCCTTCTGAAAGGTTGTGCTAGGGGCCGCCAGCAAGCCGCAAAACTTACTGTACTAATCATCAGCGGCGGAGTCTGGCTGTGGCGACCCACCTAACCGAAAAAGAAAAAGACACACACACACACTAGAGAAGTTGCCACAATTCCAGACACTGTGTTAGTGCAAATTTAAAAATACCGAATCCACAAGCAGCATGCAAACTACTTCACAAGCACACATGCTGGCATTGCTTGGATAGTAATAAAGCATTTTACTGAAATTGGTAGACACATCCATTCTGTTTCTACATTCTTCTTCTTCCTTGTGATTTCATAAACTGGTATGTGTGTTTCCTAGCTCTCATGTTTAGGATGAAAAAAATCAACACAGCAGGTGACAGACTGTGAGAGTGATCACTGATTTAGTCACCATCTAAACATGTGATATGGTGATGAAAACAAAATTCAGAGTATTTAAGTATGGGACAGTGCCAGTAAGTTAACTGATTACTAGATGTTCTTATTGATCACTGCTGCAGTAGCCTTAGCTATATGGATTATATCCTGCCAAGGATATAACAGCTAGACAGCTTCCAAAGCTTCAGGGCATATACCACGTGCCCAAACTGTCAAGCAGATTGAGCTGAGCTGACTAAAAGACAAGTTTGGGCAGGAAGCCCTTCACAGCTTTCCTACCACTGAAGGCTACGCTCCTCTGAGGCTTTCAAGAATTGATAGTGAGCCTGTGCTTTCCTTTGCTGAGCGGATAACTTCCCTTTGGAGAAAAAAAATTCCATTTTCTTACATTCACTGATGTCTTAACACTTTCCTCTTCAAAAAAGTTATTTGAAAGCTTGGAGCATTGTGTTTTAATGGACTCTCTCGAGACTGTAATATACTTTTAAACAGAGCACTCTTTTTTTCTGTCAGTTTAAAAAGTAGTGTAAACTTACTGATAGCATATTTTCTTTGGAGAAATTGTGTTTATTTTTCCATTGCAGGGCTGCCATAGTGTTTGAAAGTACTTTTGTCCTGTATTTTTCTATCTAAAAATTAACTTTTGTGGGCTGGTAGTTTTACTGGAATTTGTTGCTTATCTTACCCAGGAAAGAGACATAATTTTCATCTTGACCATGGAACAGATTGTCAGTCCCATGGTCAGTCCTTCTTCCATCCACAAAAAGAAAAAGTTAAACAGCCTTTGCCACCACAGCAGGCTAGCAATTTGCCTCAGCTACAGGTGGGTGACTCTGTTGTGGCCAATTGTTATACCACAGACCACTCATCTTTTACCCCAGATTCCTCTGGTGTAGTACCTACAGCCACTATAAACCTAGTTTTAGCCATGTCCTCTGTGACTGTTGGAGTCCATTTAGGGGCAATGGAGCCATTCTTGTTGGTCCTATGACACGGAACAGGGTATGTTTCCCTGTTGTGTCAGAATGATGTGTCCATCACTGTGGAAGAAGTGGCTGCCATTAGTAACACAGCTGGCTCGAAGCAAGCATTTATTTACTCTTCCTCAAACTGCTTTGGAGAGGACTAGTTTACTGGGACTGCCTTAGGGTTTAATTCAGGCTATTCATCCTTCTTGTCGAGTAGTTTCTGGTAAAAGAAACAGGGATTTCTCTTTTCCTGAAGAGATCAAGATTCTGAATCTGAACAAGAAGATGCAGGTACAGATTCTAGGTTTTGTCCTCAGATTTTGTCCTCAGATTTCTGATTCTGACTCAGAGGAGAGCTCAAGTTCTGATTCCCTCATGGGGGTTTCTCTTTCTCTTGGACTATTGCTAGAATGTCCCAGCGTTTTCAGTGGGAGAACACTGAGGTTTCCCAGTCCCTCAGAAAATACTGTGAGTTGTTACAGAAGAATTTTTAAGAAATCACATTCATTCCTCCTGTCTGTCTGCTTTAGAGGTTGTGTGTCTTACTGCGTGCAATTTTCCTAATAGCTAGCAAGTGGTCCTTAAAAAGGCAGCTAGAATGTATAAAGTTCCATGGTCATTTAAATTTTTATACACTATTCCCAAACTTGACCCTGCAGCTACAGCCTTAGCTGACTCCATTGCTGCTAAGTATTTAGTTAATTCCAGTCCTACTCTTTCTAATAAGGATGGGAAATTAGTGATAAGAATGGGAAAAAAAGTGTTTTGCAACTTTGATATTCCAAATTTTAAATTGTCAGGGTCATATTTTACAGTTTATTCTGCCATATTGTGAAAGTATGAGGAATGTTTTTATATATAATTTCTTCTTGTGAAGAAAAATCTGCTTTAAATAACTTTGTTTGCCGTGTGTATATAACTCTGTTGATACTTCTTCCAGGGCTATGACCGATAGTACTGTTTTGAGGAGGTTGGAACCTCCCAGATTATGTAAAAAATTTAAATTTTAAATTCTGCACTAGATAGAGATTTAGTGTTAACCCATTTGCTGCACAGGTGATCAGAAAGTATGATGAAAGGGGCAAGCTGATCCAGGGAATCTCTAAGATTTTTCAGCCCTCCTTTTTCAAATTGTTCTTTCTCCTCATCTAATTTTGGCAAAAAAAAAAAACAGAAAAACAGTCTGAACTGAATTCATATAGATGTTTAAGAAGTGGTAAGGGGGTTAAAAAAAAGGTCTCAAATCTATCAAAACCAAGGACAGTCAAACAAGTCTGAATGAGTATTCAAGAGACCTTATGACTCCTTCTCACCCTGGTCCATTTCCTCTTTCAGAAAGTCTGAATCTCCTTTTTTCTCTTTGGCAACAGATTGTTTCAGACAAACGGATTCTGAAAAATCATTCATCAGGGTAACAGATTGCAGTGGGACAAAATTCCTCCTTTCCGGGGGGGGGGTCATTCCTCATCCTGCAGATCAGACTCTTTTGTTTCTATCACCTGTTCTTCATTACAAGCTGTCTCAAGGAGTGATGGAAACAGTTCCTCCTTCTCAGGTGAGGAGGGGGGTTTATTCTAGGGTGTTCCTAATGCCAAAGAAAAAAATGCTTGGAGACCAGTTCTGGATCTTTCTTTCTGAAACCTGTTTGTGATGGTGCCCAAATTCAAAATGTCACTTCACAACCTGTTACCTCTTCTTCCTTCTTCAGGTTTCTTGATATCACTAGACTTAAAAGATGCTTATCATCACATCCCTATTCATCCAAATGTCAGGCATGTGTTGCAGGTTTTGTGTGTCTGGATCACATTATCAGTCCTCCGCCTTACCCTTTGGACTATCCACCACTTGATGAGTGCTCACAAAGTGCTTAGTTCCATTTATAGCTCATTGCAGACTTATTTTTGTAGAGTCTTTTTCAAAATGTCAGGAATCTTTCCTGGGTGAGATCTCTTGCACAAGCTGGGATTCCAAGAGAACATTCAAAAGTCTTTTTTAACTCCCCTACACAGGATTGTGTTCCTGGGATGTCAACTAGATACCTCAGTTCTAAGAGCTTTTCTTCCACAGGAAAATAATAGACCTTTATTTAAATCTATTTCTAAGATTTTCCACTCAGACTTCAGTCACTGTGAGGCAATACCTCATAATTTTGGGTCTCATGGCATCTATGGTTCTCATAATATCCCTGGCAAGACTCCACAGGAGAAAGATTCAGTGGCATCTGAAATATCCTTGGTCACAGCATCAACACCCTTTATCTTTTCAGATCCCAGTACTGGGGTTTGCCAGAAAAGAAACTTTTTGGTGGAGACAGCAGACATCTTTAAATCCTGTTCTCCCCTTCTCCCTCCATGTTCCAAACCAGGTAGTCACCATAGACACTTTAGACTTTGCTTGGGGAGCAGCTTCAAGATGGATAAAAGTACATTCAGTAAGGAACCCTAAGGTCAGTTGCAAACACAGAAATATCAAGGAGATGCTTTGCCTGATCAAGGCACTGAACTCTCTGAACCATCTATGGTCCCCAGAATCTCTTCAAGTGGTTGCAGACAATTCCACAGTTATGTTATATATTAACAAGCAAGATGGAACCAGGTCATACCCCCTTTGCAGACTAGCCATGATAGCTTGGGATAATAGCTTCACAGCACAGCCTCACTCTACAGGCATCCTACATCCATCAGAGTAAAATTGTGTGACAGAGAAGCAGAGCAGGTCAAAGGCAGACCCTCATGAATGGAAACTAAATTAGGGGCTCTTCAAAGATTTGATACATCAGTAGGGCATTCCTCAAGTAGATCTGTTTGCCTCCTCTCTGAATAATCAACTGGAAAATTACATTCCAGGACTCCCTGCAAGAAGACCTGGAAGGCAGATCCCTTTTCTTTTCCTTGGACAGGAATGTTCCTGTATGCTTTTCCACCCTTTCCACTAATATCCAGGGTACTTCTGAAGATTCAGAAGGAATCCGCTAAGGTCATTGCAGTGACTCCTTTCTGGTCCAGACAACCATGGTTCTCCATTCTTTTGGAAATGGCCAGGAGAAATTGCCATGAGCTTCCTCACAGAATGGATCTACTCACACAATAACAGGGGTGTTTGATGCACACAACATCAATTATCTTAAACTGACTGCCTGGATGATAGGGTCTTGATTCCTTTTAGGCACCTATTATCTGAGGATGTGCAGCAGGTACTAATGGGGACAAGAAAGCCTGCTACTAGAAAATTATATATTAGTAAATGGAAAAGATGTTCTTGTTGCTGCCAGCAACAAAACAAGCATCCATTCAGGCCTAGTTGTTATCTGGATTTACAATATTTGTGTGAGTTACTATCCTAGGGCCTTTCTTATTCCTCTATCAGGGTTCATTCATTGGCCATTTTGACATGTCTGCCCATGGATCCTCCTCTTTCAAGATGGTTGCATGTCAAAATGTTCTTGAAAGGAGTTTTGCATAAGAGGCATATAAGTAAGCCAGTTGCCCCTCTTTGGGATAGTAATTTTGTGTTAGAGAAACTAACACTTATTCCATTTGAACCAGGTAATCTAGCTGACTTTAAGTTCTTAACATGGAAAACACTTTTACTGACTGAGTTGACCTCTGCAAGAAGGGTATTTGAGTAGCACGGTCTTATGATGACTCAACCCTACGTCACTTTTCACAGGGACAGGATTTATTTGAAAACTATTCCTTCTTTTATCTGGAATTGTATCTGAGTTATTTCAAGCCAAACTATCCATCTCCCCATTTTTTCCTAAACCTAAAAATGAGGGAAAAAGGATACCCCATATCTTGGATGTCCACAGACAACTTGGGTATTGTCTTGACAGAACTAAATCTTTCAGATCTTTGGATTAATTGTTCATTTCTCGAGAAGGTAAGAAGAAGGGAAAACTTTTGTTAAAACATACTATTTCCAAATGGTTCTCTAAGGCTATTATCTTTTGTTATACTAACCATGACAAATCTATTCCAGGTACGGTCAAGGTCCACTCTACTAGGGCCTTGCATTCATCTATGGCTTTTTGAAAGGGGTGGATTCTAAAAGTATTCTAGAAGGTGTTAGTTGATCCTCTGTACATACCTTTACAAAGCACTTTAAGATTTAGTCCTTCCTAGATCAAGCTTTGCTAGGGCCATTCTCCATGGGCTCCTAGGCCCTTCACCTTCTTCATCCAAAATATAATTAGGTATGATAATCTACCCATATAGCTAAGGCTACTGCAGCAAACAGTGATCAATATGAAGAACATAGTGCAGTTGTGTAAGCTGAACTTGCAGTAACAGTAGATGTTTGACTTATTGCTGCCGTAGTAGCCACTCCCTCCCTCCACCCCCCTTGTTTTTTGGAGGTTTCTTTCCTGTTTTTATTCCAGGTTGTGGACATTTTTTGTTTGTTTGTTTGTTTGTTTGTTTGTTTGTTTGTTTGTTTGTTTGTTTGTTTGCTTCTTATTTCAAGGCTCAGCCTGGCAGGAAAGCTCTTGAAGGGCTTTGCACCCAAACGTGTGATTTAGTCACTTTAGCTCAGACTACCTGACAGTTTGGGTGCATGGCAGGCACCCTGAAGCTATGGAATCTGGACTGCTGTTATATCCTTGGCAGAATATAATCTATATAGCTAAGGTTACTACAGTACTGATCATTTGAGCATCTACTGTTATGGTAAGTTTGACTTACACAACTGTACTTTTCATGTCAAAGGAATTTAATTTTAGCACTACAAAATGTCTAATGTCTGTCTATGGACACATACATTAGATTACTATTATTTTTGTCACGTTTCAGCACTGTTCTTTCATAGATGTGATCTCAAAAAAGGGACTAATTCAAAAATTAATAGAATTGTGTCAATTCATATGTAAATCAGTGGATAAAGCATTGGTTATGTAGTAGGATATCAGTCAAAACAGTGAGGTTACCCATTTACCATGACAGGTGCAACCAGTGGCATCCATAGGGCTCTGTATTGGATCTACTTTTTCTGGAATCCATTCAAGATATAAAAGTTGGAAATGGGCTATGGAGAACAGAAATATGCAGAAGACTGCAAACCAGGTGATAAAATGACATTAGTAAAAGATGTTGAAGTTGTTCAAGGTAGTCTACAGAAAATATTGCTTCTATATTACAAACTAGAAAAGTCCTGTAATCAAACAGCATTTACATTGCAAATGCCATTTACTGAAGTCACTCTTTTGGGGGGGCTGTGCCCCCCACCCCCACTAATTATATATACCAACTCCGAGATCACACTACAGTGAGGAAAGGGCAAATTTTCCTATCTTCATTGTAGTGCGATCTCACTATAACACCTCGATGAACGGCAGTTTGATGTACAGTGCCGTTTGATGAAAACAATTTTCGATACCGTGATATACACTATAAAAAATATTCTCATGGTCATGAAGTAATAATCTCACCATGTCAGTGAATGCAGCATCACGAGATTTAGGAAAAATGACATTCAGCAACATCATTATAATCTAAGGACAGGAGTTTACAACTAATTAAATTACAGTCAGTGTTTATATACCAGTGTCAAGGAACCATATGCTGTAACCCATCTTATTCTAAAAGGCATATCTAGTCACTCTGCAGAAATCATTGCACCACTTTATACTTCACTGATCTGACCCCATATTAAATACAATAATCTGTTTTGTAAACTTCAAACAAGCCACTTAAAAAGTAGGAAGATAACAGTGTCCTCCTTACTGGGGAAAAAACAGAGAGATATTCAAAAAAGTTCCAGGAAGTGCCATTATATTCTGCTTCTTAATGTCAAATAGAGGTGAACTCTTCATCTATAAGGATTTATTTGCTCTGATTTTATTTGCAATTCTGCATCTGGAATGACCTTCTGTGGGAGCAAACACCAGATCTGGGAGTTTAGGAGTTTAATACTTAAAGTGTACATCAATAATATAACAAAAATGTGGCAACTGCACTACACAGTATATTCCAAGATTATGGAATAACATCATTCCTAAGAGTAATACATGAGGTTAGAGCTCTGAAGCTTTTTGAAAACCAGAAGATTCTAACCTTCACAGGTAAACCAATGAAACTATGAACTTATGTCCCACATGCCTTTATATTACCACTGGCATGAATGACAAATCATAACAGTCCTTTTTTCACTTTGGTAAGTTGTTTAGAAGTCTGCTATCACACTTTGAAATACTGAAGGTAGGATTATGCAAACGTGTATGTGTGTGTGTGTGTGTGTGTGTATATATATATATATATATATATATATATATATATATATATATGTGTGTGTGTGTGTGTGTGTGTGTGTGTGTGTATTGACTAAAGAGATAGTTTTGTGTGTAATTTATTGACTAAGTATGTTGTTGTTTTATGGTGTTTTTAAAATAAAAATTCTGATTGTTCAATAAAATAGGTTCATTTAATAATTTTCTGCTTTTAAATTGACTACTATAGTCACTATATTGTAAGGTAGTGGTGAATATTCTTATGGAGAACCCAACATAGCCTTCTTCTTTTCCTATTTTCCAAGAACTTATTAAATAACATTTACATCTAAATTATTACTTGAGTATTACTTCTAGTTGTGTGTATGTATGTGTGCGTATGTGTGTGTCTTTAACAAATACATGTTTTTATGTATGTGTTGGTATGGTGTGGTGGTGGTGGTGGGTGGTGGTGTGTGTGTGTGTGTGTGTGTGTGTGTGTGTGTGTGTGTGTGTGTGTGTGTGTGTGTGTTAGTGTGTGGTGTGTGTGTTTATGTCTGTCTGTCAATATCCATTATCAATTTGTGTAAAGTTCTCATAATTTATACTGTACCATGAATTTAAATTGAGGATATCCTACAATATGTGACATGATCCTCAGATAGGTGATATAATGAACACATTTTGTACCACTTCTGTCTCCTTAGACTCTATCTTTCAGCGAGGTTCTTTTGTAATTAAGAAATTTACCTGTGCTAGCCAAAACAGTCGGTAGATGATCATAGGCTATATATGCCAATGCTTTTGTGAGCAGACATTGATTAGCCTACAGCTTAGGTTAATCCATGCTAAGTAGGATTTGTTAATGGCAGAATGCTGACTTTAATGAAAGTAAGTCATTGATATATGCAGACGGTTTCTTCCGACGTGTATTTTCTGTTTAATTTTCTTTGCAGCTGACTGATAAGTTATTGTATCATTTTTCTGTTTAGTGCAGCTGTTATAAGTTAAAATTTTCCATGTGTATGATACATTTGCCTTTCACAAATAGTTTTACATCTTGCATTGAGGTATATGGAACCATCTCTGTGCACTCCTGTGTTGGGTAAAACTATTGCTGATTATACCTATTGTTGATTAAACCTGACACAGTGGTTTTGTGGAGATCCACATCACAACAACGTAGTAGTTACTTCATTGTTTGGCACATCTGCAAGCTGTATCATAGTTCAATCTTCTGTTCATTTCATTGTGGCACAAACTGGGTACCATCGTAGGTAGCCAGGCCATTTACAGGAGTCTTAATGAAAAATGTAGGTATTAAATAATTTGTTGGGCAATACACACCTGGATAAATTAATCAACGTTGAAAGTAACAATTCCCAATCACAGAAAGGGGATAAGTACCAAAGCATGAAAACCATTAAAATGTACTGTGCTAAACCTGTTCACACACTTTTTGTATGATGGATCATAAAGTCTAGCAAAACTTTAAAAACATATAACAACAAATTTCCACTCCTAGTAAAAACAATTTTTTGAGGTCAGTTTAATGCCCCTTTTCAGTACATCCAGCTTGCACATTTATGTTGCAAACTGCAATCATATTAATGGATCGATTTCCAATGTAACCTGATAACAATGCCATTGGGTAAGTTTTGAGAGACCACAGAAACCATGTTTAGTTAGCTGGATGCAGAATATCTGGAAGCAGGGAGTCTGGGATGGTATTAACTGGTAGAGTTTATAGTTGTAACTCTTGACATCCTGAGAATGCAGTTATGCATGGCAACTTCATTGGGGTCACTGTTAGTTAAATATTAAGCAGCTGTTTAAAGGGCAATAAAACATAAATGAGTGTTTAACAGAAATAATACCAAAGTTTATGATAACCTTCTCTCTGAAATGCAACTCCATTTAAATAGTGCATTACACTGCAAAATAACATGGCCTTCAGCAGTTTGGAATCTGCATAAATTACCAAGATGAAGATAATATGTAATAAGTTACTGTATGTTGTACAATGTTATAAAATAAATTGTTTAAGGTTTAAACTCTAATTATATTCAATGGTTCAGAATAAGGATGGATGCAGTGAAATGATGGATAAATAGTGAATGATAAGGAAGAGACGACTGGTAAAACAGGAAAAAATATATGTGAAACACATCCTCACGCTGTTATGTATGAAATAGTACTGGCCATTAACAGAGATCCTGGGCAGCCAGAGAGAAGTACTAAAACAACAACAAAAAAAACTATGTGAAGTTGTAGGAAGGGAAGCAGTAAGTCACTGTAAACAAAATGTAAGTTTAGGATACAGTCATACTGAAGAAACAGCTACCAGAGGAAGATGGGAGACTAAACTGCAGTAAGTGTGTAATACAACAGCTGTAACAGCCATAGACCAAGTTAAACAGTCAGGGAAATTCAAAAGAGTTGCTACACACAGAAAAACACTTGTTATTTAATTTGTTGTAGGAAACTATATTGTATCATGTCACTAGTCGTAGCCCAGAAGTTAGAAAGTATTCTTCTGCTACATATTCTAACTTAACCAAAGAGTGTTCCCAGACTGAGTCTTAAAAAGTTATATATGTGTGGACCAGTGCTCTACCTCGGTTAACAAATACAAAACAATATATAATACTGAAGATGGCAGTACTCACAGCAGAGAAATTAGTTCATCTATACTATGGAAAGTCAAATATGGGTTATATTAAAGAGTGAAAATTGAGCATATCAATTTGATATGTTGCTACATCTGCTGTTACTGCTATTTCTGATATTTTTGTTTCTTTGTAGACCCAAATTACATTTGCTGTTATACCAAATAAAGACAAAACACTTTAGGACATGCTGCCAGCCTTTTGTCTGATAAAGACAAATGGAAGATCTCAAAGGTCCTTCTGAGACCTGATGTATGTGAAGTAAAAGCAGTTTGGTTGACTCAGCTTTAGAATTTGTTTACTGACCTTTTTTTATAAGGTGCATAGGTAAGTATTATGCTAGCCGCACTTGTGGGCTATTTTAAGCCTAGCCAATTTCCCCTTAGTGAGAGTCAAACCCTGTATATTTTGTCTGAAATGTTCCAAAATCCTGGCTAAGCATATGTCTGAGATTAAGTGGAAGATGTCATACTTCTCACTGGAGATTATAAAGCATTTCTCTGCATTTAGCAAAAATTTCTATATGTCAACTCAATTTAACTTCCATTATAACTTTTATAACAGTACTTCAACACAAAGGACTTCACAAAATAGATAAAGCAGATGAAATTCAAACAAGCTAACAGATAAAACAAAAACAGTTAAATATATATAAACATTAAAAATAGTTCAGTATTTACTCAAAAAAGAAACTAATTTAGATGATAGGTAGCTATCTTTGCAATGTCAAGTAGCAAATTACTTGCTTTAAATGTTAAACTCTTAAGAACAGTAGAATCCATGAAGAAATAAAAAATAAAATAAAGTTGAGAGTATACAACCATCCTGAAGTCAGATCATTATTAAATAAATCAATCAACCCAAGCCACAAATTCTGCAGTAATTTGTAGTGATACTATTATAATTAGGGGAAAGTGGCACATTTAGTACAAAGAGTATGGTGAGGCTAATAATCTTTAACAACTTGCCATGTGCTTTCCTAAATTTGTAATGGGCCACAGCAACCCGATGCCACATGAGTGTGTGTGTGGGGGGGTCTGGAAAAAGTAGTGCACTGGATTAAGCAAAATAGTATGGTGAGCACTGATGTGCAGGGAGAGGATGATTCAGAGAAGCATGTAGTGAGACTGTGCTAGTAGAAAAATAATGCAGCATGCATTACAGGCAAATGACAGTATAATTTCATGTAATTGAATGCCAGTATAGTAATGATAAGTATCCTAAACATTCAAAAGATGAAATGAGACATGGGTTCATAGTTTCATAGACCAGCTGCCATTGAGGGCCATTTTAAGACTAGCCAATTTCCCTTTTTGTGCTAGAAATACCTATCTCATTTGGTTAGAGATTGGCCTTACCCATCCCATGGTCAATAATTATATATTACCCCAATGAGAATAACTGGGATCATACCATGGATAATATGAGGGGACACATGCATGGGATAAAGCATTTAGGAGTTGCCTCTGTCTGTTAGTAGTACATGAGGCAGTTCTGGGGTAAATTTTCTGTTTCCCCTAGCATAGATTCAAGTTAAGCTGAATATGAACAGTAATAAACTTTGTTTTATGTGGATGGTGAGTCTGTTCCAGAGCAGCAGTACCCTCTGCATGATATACCTGTCCCTCCAAACCAATCTGTTGATTTTGCAGATTTGGCTTAGATTCATAGAGCAAGTATTTTTCATGCCACTAGACTTGCTGATGTGCAGTAAGTCCATCAGTATGGGTCTGAGGATGCCTTGTATGCCATACGCAGATCACCTCTTAGCAGCCTGCAGGATACCAAGTATCATGACAGGACTTTGAGTCAGTCCATGTAAGACATGTTGTTTAGGCTATGTATCCTTGTAGTAAGGTATCTCTGTGGGTGTTCCCGTTGTTGCATGGCTCTGGACAGATACATGCCAAAAGGGATATTATATCCAATGAGTGGCCTGATGAGGGCTGAATAAAGGGGCACACTGACATTATTAGATCTAGACACAATCCCTGTGTTTATAAGCTGTGCAATATAGAAAGACTTTTTTACAAAAATGGACACATGGTCAAAAGTTAGGTCACCGTCCAATAAAGTCCCCAAATCCTGAACAACTGGGTCAATTCTCAGGGATGTATTGGTAATGTGGTAGTTCCCTGGTTTAGATGACTTCCCAAAGGATACAATAATGGATTTTATGTCATCCAGTTGATTTTGGCGCCTGTTATTTTTTTGGGACAAACCTTCCTGCAGGATGGCAAAGTCATTTGAAGATTCAATGACTGGTCCAAGCTTACAGTCATCTGCAAACGTAGTTGCTGGAGCCATTTGACAATTGTTTTTACTTAAGAAAGTAGATGTCAAAGAGGAGGGGCACAGAACCCTGGAAATCACATGAGAACCACATGGCAGCTTGGTTCAAAAACATAACATTTGTGTGACAAGCTGAATACAAATACCAAACATATTGTTTGCAGTACAATGGCTAGGAGTAGCATCTGCCCTAGTTGGTCAGCATGTGTTAGTGACCACCTTGGGAGCCAGTATCCACAATGATGTGTGCCACTACCACCTTCTTTATTGCAGAACAGTCTATCAGCTGCTGACATACCATCATCTCCATGACCACAACCTAGGAGTTAGTAGATATGAGCCATCCTCACATGGGGTTAGGGGAGAATGTATGTACTGCCTATCTCACTAGACACAAAGGATTATGAGACATCTGTTTTCCAACTAAACAGAGCTATACTTGTAATTCAGAAATTTGTGACAGCTGTGAGACATTCCATACAAGGTGATGGTCTTACAAGCTGTCACAGAGAATGTATGAATATTGTTATGCAATAACAAAAAAATTCAGAAATGCTTTATACCTGTTAAATTAATAAAAATGTTCTCAAAAAAGAAATGCATTATATAGAAGTTCTTTATTCTGCTCCAGTTTTAGAATGTTTCATTTTAATGTTGTAGATAATGCTTCATTAGATGCAAGGAATGTTATCACTGCTAGATAAAAAAAAAATCAGTGTAAATGGCGTTTTAAAACTAAGGACATTTTAAGACACGTGATTGTTTCTTTTATCAAAGTTCATTTTTAATTGGTCTGTCTGTTATCATGTGTTTCAAAAATGCTTTTAATTGTGTAATAATTGCATTCATATCCTTCTGAAAATGTATCTTGGCAGCTTTAATAAGAAAGAGCTAAATAAACTCATCTTTTGATAGTTTTGGAGTATCAGTTTTATGTATATGCCATGTGAGGGATGACTTGTAGTTGAAGCAAATTTGCCACTTCTTTTGGCAGGAAACAGAATTACCTATTTTGACCAGTCCTTCCTACAACTTAATTTTAAGATATTTAAAAATGATTGATGAAAATATGAGTGGAGGCAGGATGTTCAGTAGTGGATTAACTATGTAATGACAATAACACCTGGTCTTCTGACACTAGACAGGAAACACTGAGATGACTACAATAGAAGTTTGAAAGATGGGACTCTCTGATTGGTTGGCGAGGGATTTCAGATCCTAATGAAAGATTACGGATGTAATACAGTAGTCTGTCTGGTTAATCTGCTACAGAATGGAGTGAACATTATAGCAGAATAAAAAATGTAGAAGCTGAATTTCAAAAACCGATGCTATAGAACTATGTATCAAATAAGTATGGATACAGAGATAGAGAATAAAAGTGAGAAAAGCTTATGAGACATTTTCTGTTAATGTTGCACAGAGAAGAAAATCTGATGTAGAAAGTACAGGATGGAGTAAAATGGGTAGATACGGAGGGAAATGAATAAGATGATGAGTAAAGACAGAGAGGGCCAGGGAGATTAAGGAAAAGGACAACGAAGGAGAAAAAAGAGAAAAAGAACTAAAGAATGATGAGATGGGGATGGTGAGGAAAAAAAGAATAAAGGAAGCAGCTAAAAGATGCAAGAAAATCAAGTGGAGGACTAAATGAATTATTGATGAGCATCTGTGGATGTGTTATGGGGATGAAAGGGGTAATTGCGGTTATCATGCTACTGCCAGCAGGAAAGGAAGTTCATGGAGCAGAAAGCAGATGCGCACACAGATGGGTTGGGAGGATAGCCTAATGGTTAAGGTGTGTATCTTACAAACACAAGGTGCAGGGTTTGAGCCTCACAAAGGATAATTGGCTAGGCTTACAATGGTTCGCAAGGGCAGTTAGCTTAGTATGAATCCATGTTCCATGAGTAAGATAGTTGCAGAGAGGATATTTTGTGCTTGTGCTGAGGGTTTCATCCCTCAGAAGAGTAAATGTAAAAGGAAGGAGAATTAAAGGAATTGTGCAAACAGTTGCCATTCTTCTAATTTTAAAAAAGACTGACTCGCCCCTAATCTGACATCCTTACTTTGGTGCCAAACAATTGAGTCTGTGATTCGTATATAAACACCATTTACTGAGTTTCATGCTTCTATAATCACCATGCAGTACAGCAAGAGAGAAGTGTTGCAAACATTTAGTTCTTCGTGTCATATGAGAGACATTAAACCAAAACTATATCTGTTTCAATAACTGGTTGTACAAGTGTATCTGATGTTGTCTCTTCCATCCATTACTCAATGGATTGGCCTTCAGATCTGGCCTCAGATTTATCTTTGACCACTCAAAACACTGGATCCCAAGCTCAAGTTCCTTTTCTTACCCATAACTCCCTGCAAACCCCAACATTACCTCAGATCGTGTTTGCCACTCGTTTGAGACAGACACACATCTCCTTACTCAAGTGCGGGTTAAAGTTGTCAGAAACTTTTTCCATTACTGCTTCTTCTTCTATAGTTACATATCCTTCAGTTCTTTAATATTTGCACAATTATTATACCCTACCTCCCCATTTCATAGTTAAATTATGTAGGTGTTTATAAACGTGTCTCTAAATGTGTTTACTTGTATTTCCTTATACCTCAGTGCCATCTTTCCTATCAAAAGAAAAAAACTAAACTACTTTTACATCTTATTCTATTTTTTTGATGACTTAGTGTTACTGTTTTTTACTGTTTGCTGCTCTTTTTCAGTGTGACTCTTCATTTTGGCTGAGAAACCTTTAGGTATTAAAAAATGTATGGCCTGTGACTATAAGATATCCAACTTAGATGCACAATCTAATGTGTGTACTATCTCAGGGCTACACACTTGGATGAACTCTGTGCTATATGTATAGCTTTTAGTACCCAGGCAGTGGTCAAGAGGAAGAATAAGCTCATTCATTCACTGACTATTCTCACTGTCACTGTGGGAGAATACTCCAAGTCTCAACATGCTGATTCTGAAGCTTCCACTTATTCAAAAAAGTCTTGGGACAAATACAAAGGAGGACAAAGTCACAGGCCCTAAGGAGAAGACTAAGAAGCTGAGAAATCACTCTTCTGATCAATCTTCACCCACTTTTGCTTCCTTGGCTCTGGCACCTAAGTCCTCTAACTGTAAGGATCCAGCTCTTTTCTATGAGTCAGTACTGATCAGATCCAAAAATCCTCCTCTTCTAGAGCCACGTTGTTTTCCCAGAGCTAGTCTCTCCTCAGCTGCAGTTGCCCTTTCTTTGGAAAGGTCTAGCCACTGGACATCGAGACCTCCTTACATTGCCTCTTCCCTGCAGTCAGTCCCATCAACCAAATGCCTATCCTAAACAGATGTGGACTACAAGATTGTGAAATTCCTCAGCACCCAGATTCAGTTAGATGTCCTCCTGGCACTCTGACCAATGCTGGACCTGAGAGTTATGTCTCCCCTCATCCTGTTGTAGTTCTTCCTCCTGTACACTTGCTGGATTCAGGAGTTGCAGATCCAAGCTTTTTCCAGTCATTTTCCATGCTGAATTTGACAATTTGACTATCTTCTAATCTGACATCATCTCAGAGACTTTAATGATGCCAATATCATTGGAGTCAGATGGATCTCAGAGCTGAAGAATTGGCTCCAGATCCAGGGGAAAGAGTTCAACTGCAAGGGTGTCACAGCTATCCCTTTCTTTTGGATCCTTGATGCTGGACAGCTTGATGTCAGCATCAGCCTTGGATCTTAGTCAAGTGGAGTTCTGGGGTTTACCTGGTGTGGTGGCTTTGGCTCCCACCAGACCAATCTCAAGATCTCCTTTAGTTTTGGCTTTCAAAGCTGTTTAGAGCGCACTCTTTCAATTGGATGAGCAGACTTCTCTCTCTAGCTTGGCTCATCTTATCCACCAAAGAACATACCTGGGTCCTGTGCTTTCTTATTTGGTACACTTGGGACAGCCAGGCTCACCAAGTCTTGAGATAGTCCTCTCCAGAACACCCTACTGGGAAGGCATCTTGAAAGTACATGTGTAAAAGGAGACACCTAGACTCTCCCCAGGAGTCTCTCACAGATGACGTGGGTCTTGTTGACAGAGAGGATCCTGCAGATACACCTTAAGGATGTCTCATTCAGGAAAATTCTCAAACTGCTGAGACAGAAAGGTGAGTAGTCTACCAATGCCCCCACTCAAGAGGAGTCAGTGTTCTTTGAGTCCTTCTGGTCCAGCTCAGCTACAGTTTGGGTGGATCTCCTCACTGATGAGATGATGGATCTCATCTCAAGGTGGGGATGGAAGGAGCCAGATGTGGCTGAACCAGCCCCCTGTAAATCAGATAAATACTTGGTCTCCCTAAATGATTGGCAGCATTGGAGCTAAGGGCCAGACATGGATTCTATTGTAGTGGTTTCATCCACCAAAAAAGGGCTCACAGAGGGAATCTCTTCTTTCCATGCCCCCTAACAGGGAGTTGAGGGCACTGGACATTTTCAGGAAGTTGAGTTACACTTCAGCTACCTTTGCTTTGAGGACACTGAATTACTTGGAATACTACACAATTTCAGAGATTTGACCAAAGAAATTTTAAAGTCCTTCTCTGTGTCTAGATCTGTAGAAGACAAGAAAACCTTGGAGTCTCAGTTAGCCACTGTACAGTCACTATCCAGTTTCTCGATGCATCTGATCTCCATTGCAACTGAAGGAATTTTGAGAGCTAGAGGCACAGGCATCACTGTAAGGAGACATGTCTGGATGCACTTGCATGACTTTGTGGAGCATTTCAAGACATCCTTTATTGGGTTGCTTAACACTATTTGGGGCTAAAGTGAAAGAAACAGTGATCAGAAGTGAACAAGATGGAAAGACCCTTTCTGTCACTGGAATATGGTTCTCTACCCCATGAGGTCTTTTTCTTGCAACCAGAAATGGGTTAAGAAGCTATGGTTCTGGAAATCACAAGGGTTCTCTCCTGACACTACTGGATACAGACCCCTCTGATGCAGAGGGGGAGTACTAATAATGGACATCACTCATGAAGCAGAGGTTAGGCCACAAAACCAAGGCTGCAGATGTCCTTTCACTGAGAGGCTTTATCAGAGCTCCAGAAGGATTTCCTGGCAGCCATTCTCTACAGGCAGTCAGGGGGCAGGGCACTTATCCCTGCACCTCAAAGCCTAGATGTCCATCAAGAATGACAAATGGCTGCAGAGGATAATACCTTGAGGATTTTACATTCCATTTTTGCCTCTTCCCCGATTTCAAAAATGTTACCAAACATTCTACCCTCTCCAAGACAAGCAGCATGCAAAGACATACAAAAAACTGCTGAAGAAGCGAGTGATCAAAGATGTCCCACCAGACTAGCTATGATCCAGAACTTATTCACAATTCTTTTTAGTGTTAAAAAAGACTGAGAACTTCGGGCCTATTTTGGACCTCAGTCCCCTCAACTAATATGACAACGAAAGTTCTAGATGGCCTCAGTCCATTCCATTCTCCCACTACTGACAGTGAATAATTGGATGTGTTCCATCGACCTACAGGATGCACACTATCATATCAAGATGGACAGATGAGTCAGAAGGTTTCTTCACTTCCAACTGGGAACCAGCCATTTACAATTCAGTGTCCTGTCCTTTGGTCTCAACACAGCCCTCTGGATGTTCATCAAATGCATGACAGTGGAAGCAGTGTATCTCAGGCTGCAAGGGTTATGGGTTTTCCTGTATCTGGACAATTGGATCATTTCTGCTCATACAAGTAATTGACTTATCCAAGCAAGAGACTCCTTGCTCTAAATTTGTTTGATGCTGGACATCACAGTAAACCTGGACAAGTCCAGATTCCATCTGTACAAGAGATAGAGCTCATAGGAGCAGACTTGGACACAATTCATCAGATAGTAAAAATTCCATAGTACAGGTTGTCCATTCTTTACAATCATGCTCAAGTCTTTCTCTCATCCTAAAAAAAAAACAAGGGTGAGAATGGTTTTTCGCTTTTTGTGTCATCACTTTTAGCCTCTCTTGCCACATACCACATGAAGGTATACGAGTGGACCCTAGCAGTGCAGTGGTCCATCAAATGCCAATACATGCCTTTCCAAATATGTCTGATGAACATTTGCAGTACTTACATTAGCTGCTGGCCTGAATCCCCTATGGTAATGAGAGATTGCCCATTTGTCTTTCCCCAGCCAAAACCCGCAGTGACAATGGATGCTTCCCAACTGGGGTGAGATGGTACTACAAAGACAGTCTGAGACACATGGTCCTCCTCTTAGGCAATTCTCCATACCATCATCATTGTAGATATGACGGCAGCTATCCCGGTACTGCAGGCCTCCCAGAACTCCCTCTTCAAGGACTGCAATTTATCCAAACCCACATGTCAGTAGTCTTGTACGTCAACAAGAAGAGGGGAACTCATTCTTACCTGTAATGCCAAGAAGCCATGAGGATTTGACAATGGGAAATATCTTCCAATCACTTTTTTCTAGTAATGCACATTCTGGGGAAGTCCAGTGTTCTAGCAGACAGCTGGTGCAGATCCATCCTTCTGCCTTATGAGTGGTCCCTCAATCAAAAGGTGGCAGAGCAGATCTTCTGCCACTGGGGCCAACAATACTCAGATCTTGTTACGTCTCCTCCCCCCAGCACCAAATGCAGCAGTTTCTTTCCTCTGATCCCCAGAGGGGGAGTTACTTAGAGATGCATTCATTTACACTTGGCTTTCCGGTCTTCTTTAGGCCTTACATCTGACTCCTCTCATCCCAAAACGTCTTCAGAAACCATTAGAGAGGAAGGTCACAGTTATCCTTATTTCTCATTTTGAGGGAAACAAATCAGATGCTCATTCACTGAAACTACTTTACTCGAATGTTAGAACAATTATTATTAATTTTTTTTTTTGCAGGGGAGCATGTTCCTCTGCACCCGTGGACTTATACATACAAACATCAATATTGCACAACAATAGCAAAAATGGCAACAAACAGTTCTTTTTGCATTCACTGACACTACTTTTGCGGAAGTGACACTTTCCCTCTTCATCCTACCATGTTACTGTACTCAGGACAGCTGCTTCTCCTTTATCGTTTCTGTTGTATATTCTTCCCATTCTTTCTATTTAAAAAATTGTATGTTTCATAATTGTGTCATAAGCTTACATTTATCTATATGTGCACTATATAGTATGTTTCCACAATATTTCCAATATTGTCTGACTCATCACTATTCAATTTTACCGTTTTTTTCTATATGGCCTACAGTTTCATCATAAGTAATAGATTACCATTTAACAATACCTAGCTATTTTCCTAAATCTTTCTGTGTTTTAGCCATTCTCAAATTTACAAAGGAATATACTTTTGAAACACTATTTCACTTCTATCATCATATTCTTTATGTAAACAGATTTTTTCCCCAGAATTCTGTACTTCAGGTTTTAAAGTTATCATTGATTCTACTTTTTATCAAATACTCTTTGACGTCCCCCACCCCAACAGTTTTTGCTCTTATGTTGAGTCAGTGTTTTTATTACGGAAAACTCCTCCATGGGATTTGCATATGCATTTTATCACTACTGCATACAACTTGACAAAATTCCATTTGAAACATTAATCCAGTGCAGTATAACTAATCAGTTACCTAGCCTTCCTCTTCGTTTCTTTGTTCATACAAAATGCATCTTTTAACATAATTCACTTTGACAAAAATGCTTAAAATCATACTTTGCAATTAAGTTTCCATGCATTCCAGTATCATATAACCATCTAACTTACATTAAAAGTATCAAGCGCCTTAATTTTAATCACATAAGCTAGCTTTTGTTTCATCCTTATTAAGTTATTCTATTTATTATCTGCTATATTACCTTTCTCTGATATATTCCAGCTAAACTGTAAATAATTATCTGACTCCCAAATAAAATTACTAATTTTACTTGTAGGTGCCTAAACCTAATGCCAGTTAAATCTCTTATCGCATGCAGACAGTACCTATAGTTTGCTGCTTGTTTATTTATTTATTTATTTATTTATGTATTGCCTTTTGTTTACCAGGAAAGTCCAAATGGGCACAAGTCCCATTTTCAGCAGAGCTCTAGGGAGAAAAGCTCCATATAAAATGTATTTTTTACAATGGACAACAGTAAAAAAAAATAAACATTACTTTGCAGGTAATATTGAGTCATAAGTAGTAAATGTATTTACCACACACTTTAGACGTTTATATTGTTGTACATAAGTCAAAAACATGTTAACATGTAATAGCTGGAGTTACAAGAACAATGATAATGCACATAGGTTCATTATGTATACTGACATAAATGAGGCTGAACGTCACTACAGCAGGAACAGAAAACAGAGGATGAGGAGGATGAACAGTATAAGCTGAAATAATCAGGAAAACATAAGGAGAAAAAGTTCTGCGAGCGGAGCAGTTGAGATAACAGTAGACAGGTAAGATGATGAGGTGGGTAAGGAAAGAATATTAGTAGAAGAAGATTAAGGATATAGGTTAATTGGAGGAGCAGTAGTGGGACTGAAAGAAAGAGAAAAAGAGGCAATGGATATGAAAGGTTAGAGAGAGAGAGATAAATTGGTAAGAAACAGAAAGGTGGACTTAGGATGGGACCTTGCCATAGTTATGAAGAAATTAGGTGCTGTTTTAGGTTTTGCTTTAAATGTGTGGTAATGTTGCCTTGTTTTAGGGTGGGTGGGATGGAGTTCAATTGCTTAGCAACATAGGTTAAATTATTATTTTATTAAAATGGATCCCTATCTAGACATCAGTACACAATCATGAGCATTATAACACTGAGCCAACACTGAAAAATTCAAAAAGAAAGACAAAACTTGCCTTTTTGCAGGAGGGCAGGAGGGCAAGCCCCTCTGCACTCCCCACACGCCCCGCTAATTACTCTGAGATTGCACTACAAGTGGGGAAAAGAGCAAAACCCAAATCCTCACTGTACCATGATCCCGCACAATGAAGGACTTTCTTGTTCAATTTTCCAGATTTTTCGATGTACCCAGTTCAATGTTATAACATTCAATGTTATAACATTAGCTGTTGTGATCATCCACTGTTTTGATAAGTAGCCTGTTAAAGCATAGTCCAACGTCCCTTGCTGTGCATAATTAATATATCTCTTAATACTTTTTGAGGCATATTGTGTCTGACAAAAACAAAACAGCATTAATGTAAGTTAGGATACTTGAGAACCTAATTTATATAGTCAGCAGAACTGTCAGCAGCCTTTCCTTCCTTTTGTCATCAACATAAACATAGAATCTGCTTACACAAACTAGGATATACTAAGGGGGCAACCCTATTTAGTACTCATTAACACTACTATATTTTCAGCAAACCTTTATCTGATTAATCTATTTCTAAAGAGAAACATCAGCAGTCATGCATATTAAGTCTTATAACTTCTTTGTAGTGCATGAAGTGCGGTGATAATGCTCTGATATTTGGAAGATGCCAACTCAGTTAAGCTTTGAGGTGGTGCGAGGATCCTAATAAATCTTAATTACCCCTGCTTAAGTTGTTAGGGTCAGGTTTCAGGCTAGGCAATAAAATCTGCCAGGACTGAACAGCAATTGACAGCAGCTAAATAAAAGATTTGTTTCTGCCTGCTGTCCATTCTGATAGCATGTCCCTGACTTCATGTTATAAACTGAGAAAGTTACTAGAATAAGAAGATTTGTGTTCGCCAGCATTTTCTTTAGGAAACAAAGTCTGAAATTGAAATGTATGTCATTATTTTATGAATTCAATCCTGAGTAATTTGTCTGAAAACTATGGAGTTTATGAGGAACAGACCAAACATATGAGGCAAAAATCTGGATATTTGTGAAAATCTGGACAGTTGAGGGGCATGGTGAGGGTAAACAAAAGGGACTGTGTTACACTATATTTTTGACAGTGCTCATTAAGTGCTTTATATTCTTGAAAGCCAGCAAAACACTTAGCATTTTTTTCTTTTTTATTATAACTAGTAGTAGAGGGAACAGATAAAGCTGCAAGCACTACAAAAAATTATGATCAGGTCACCAGTTCTAATCTCTCGAGGTGAATTTTTGGCATCCATGTCGAGACCACATAATACATCAGTTAGGATAGGTGAACAGATCATAATCCTCTATATCACATCCAGAATTCTGTGCTGAATTAAATTAAATGCTTCATGACTCAAACCCTTCCACATATCCCATTTCAGTATTATTCATAATTAAATAATGTTCTTATGATTTTACATTATATTAATCATCCCCAACTTCTTCACTTTCTGCATGTGTAAACCCTTTAAAATGTTTTCAAGCTGCTTTATCCTAAATTCCAGTCCTTAAGTTTACACTTCTGTATTATTTTCCATGTCCATCATACAAAACTGTATAGAAATATTTCCCTAATGTCTGTTGTATCCATATTTCATTCAGTAGTCATAGCAAACAAATAATCTGACTTTCCTTTAAGTTTAGAGATTGATAAACAAATAAGGCATAACACATTGATAACTGATGCATTTTAAACTGCTGATTTTTGTCATATGCTTTGATTTGCACAAATAAATGATGGAACTATATGTGTGTTTTCTTTTTTCATCAATTTTAGTCCTTCACATTCTTTCCATACCTTTATCTTCATGTAGCCATTCATGTTTCTCAAAAATATGTCTTAAATAACTCCACAATTTCTGCATTACCAGGCATAGTGTGATACTTTTCACTTCCCTCCATGCATAATGTATCCGCTCTAACCCTTTCTGTTTCTATCTAGTGAAAAAAGAACAGTTATTTAGCTTATTCAACTGCCTGCTAATATATTTTGAATGGCCTGTAACATTTCTGTTTTTCTAGAATTTCTTCTACTTTCATGTTATTTTTAGGTAACCTACCATAAAACCATTTGCTTCACCTCCCTTATATCCTCTTGCAACCTCCTTTTTTTTTTCTTTTTTTGCTTGAATAACATCTGCTGCTTGTGCCAGTTAAGAGAATGGCAAACATTCAGAGCAGGACTTTTAAAATCTCATCTAGTCTACTCTTCAAAGCTTAGGTTGCCTCACTGACATTCTTTAAATATGGAAATTCCTAATTAGCTAATCATGTTGATTTATGGGCCCTAAGCAGAATTGTTCTTGTTTATTGCTATGTAGTACAGAAAAAGGTAGAGGAAAGAAAAGAATCATGTAATGCTTTTATAAGAATGTTTGTATTGCTGTGAAGCCATCAGTTGCATTTCTTGCATTTAGGTATCTGTGACTGCCTCAGTTTGTTGTTAAAAGTAAAAAAAAATTACAGAAAAGCACTAAAAGAGTGGTTTCCTTAGGTATGTTGAGGTGATTCTAGTGAAGAAAACATTGCGCATATAAAGTGCTTCAGAAACACTCCCTACTAATGCCCCATAAAGGGCAGTACTTGCAGTAATAAGGAGAAGGGAGTGAGAGTCTAAAGAACAGCACAGCTGAATAATCTTATAATTGAAGCTATTCTGCTCTCAAGGTGCATCTGCAGAACTTTCCAACTTTGGAGTCGTAGGTAGAATCTAAAGCAATCCAAACTCCACTTTAGAAGTACAGCTTATGCAGGAAGAGTCCTACTCTAAAGATTTAATCTCTTCAATCAGTGCTGCAAATACTCCTAAGAGAGTTGCATAAGATATGTAAGATTAAGTCTTTCCTGTAAAGAACCCCAATAAATCCAATGATGAAATTAATCAAATCAGCAGAAAAGGTAAGAAAATAAAGAAAGAAATTGATGATTTTGAAAGGTTTCAAAATTAATAAGTGGCAGGTTGGCATAATGGTTAAGTTGTTTACCTTACAGACACAAGGTGCAGGGTTTGATTCTCACATGGGGTAATTGGCTAGACTTATAATGGCCCACAAAAGCAGTTAGTCTAGTACTAATCTATGAATAATGATATTCTACATTTCTTGGGGGTTAGAATGTCCAAAGACCTATGTTACTCCTTTACAAAATTCTTAAACATAAATGGTAACAAGACTCAGTTGTTTTGAATTTTCTATGATACAATGAATGACCTATATGTTTAGTAGTGAAAACAAAAGGTCTGCACCACTGAGGATGTTATCAAATTAAAAAAAGTTTTAAACCAATGATATATATATTTTTCATTTTACAAAAATTAAGGGAAACAAGAAAGATAGAGGGAGACCAGTGTAAACTTGGTTGCCTTGCTTGAATTAGTTATCCATCTAGATAAAGTTTAAACAAATTGATAAAAAAATATAAAGAAACTTGGTAATTGCATGAGAAACTTGGTAACTGCATGTACAGATGTCCGGGACATAGTCTTCATGTATTCTATGCATTGCTGCAAGAAAAGGTGCGGAGGAAAATAATTCATTATTTAGGAAATTACCATTCTATGTGGAAGCATAATATGCATAAAATAGGAAGTCCCCCTTCAAATGGTTTAGGATGTTATTGAAAACTTTAACTCCAATAATAGAAACGTAAATAAGGAGTAAGATAAAGGAAATGGTGACACCTAATAAAACAGGAGAGTATAATGTTGAAAACATACATTCAGGTAGATATAATGATTTGGAAAATAATACAAGGGTAGCAAGGGTGACATTAGACAACTGGACAGTATTCCTGCATTTCATAGTTACTATATGCCCCATATAACAAATAGTAGCAACTTACAGAGGGTTAATACTCCGATGCCCACCAGCAGTCCAGCAAATAAAAGAAACACTTCCACAGGGTAATGGAGTAAAACAGAGCTGAATATCACAATAATCATCCAACATAGTTTAAAACAACTTATTCCATTCCATTCCAGAAAAACAAGTGTTGCAATAAACATCCAACATAGTTTAAAACAATTTATTGCATTCCATTCCAGAAAAACAGGTATCGCAATAAACATCCAACGTAGTTTAAAACAATTTATTCCATTCCATTCCAGAAAAACAGGTGGAATGGAATGGAATGGAATGGAATAAATTGTTTTAAACTACGTTGGATGTTTACTGCGATATTCAGCTCTATTTTATATATTAGCTCATCTGTCCAATAACTTTTTTCCTTGTTTTCCATTGGTTTTGCTAAGTGGTTTTGATAGATTCATTCAAAATCTAAACAGTGTATTGCTTCTAGGACATCTTTTAGGTTGTCTTGATTTACTGTGAAGTTATTTGGGCTTCACAGGTCACTGACAATGTTTCAATAATTTAGAGATCAGTATTGCAAGAACATGCTATTTTATTTTTTAAGTGATTTTAATTTTGTTTTATTATCTCCATTTGGAAAAGTGTGCATGAAAATTGATTAACTGAGCTTTTATTTAGTATTATAAACTAATCAGAATCCATAATACTGAAGAAAAAAAATGCTGAAGATGTAATCAACCAATCAAAGGAGCTCAGGAACATGTTTTATAACACTGAATTACTCATACATTCTGGATAAAGATTCATTCATTTTTAAAAGCATTGTATTCAGAAAATTTCTCTATTTCCAAATATTACCACTTTTTTATGCTCCGGCCCTGAATCTGTCTATCCATCCATGTATCTATCTTATCTATCTATCTATCTATCTATCTATCTATCTATCTATCTATCTATCTATACCCATATATGGATGTAACAGCTAAGAGTGAATTTTAAAGTATATAATTTTTCCACTGTGGCTGTTGATAAAACCTGTTGTGATATATTTGCAAAAGGTTTAACCTTTGTCCCAAACAAAAAGATGGATTCACCTAATGTCCTGATAGATCTTAAATTATTTGTGAGAAAGTTGAATTTTAAATGATTATTTTGTGAGGTTGAAGTGGCAGCTAACCCTCTAGGCATTTCAAGTACCAATAATCCCACTTCATGCTACAATTGAATTATTTGAGAAACTGTGTGAACTAGATTTATGATATATGAATATACCTGATAACCGGATGAAAAATAATATGACTTTCTTCAAAAGAGAGGAAATAAACAGGTTAAGTGCTAATAATTCCATTAGGATAATGAAGCCCAATAAAGGGGGCAGACTTGTAGTTATAAATAAAAGTGACTATGAAGGAAAAATGAAGGAAATTCTCTCTACAGACACATATGAGCATAGTTCACTAAATCAGTTAAATGGGGCTTATAGGTCCATAAAAGGAACACTTCATGACTTATTTATAGAAGAGGGCACTTATATTTCTGAATTGAATTATATAGATGCACTATTTCCCAGAATATCATTGATTTGTGATCTCCCTAAATTGCATAAAAAATGTGTTTCAACCACCATCCATTTGCAGATGTGAGGGGTTCAATAATTCACTCAATAGCCAGATTTATTGATTTTAAGCAGAAAAACTTGGTGGTGAGGGAACCCACAATATGTAGAGATTCATGTGATTTTTTAAATAAAATTGATGGGACTACCTTCCAAGAAGATTTTGTATTGATCACAATTGACATTAAAAATGTAACCTCTGTTATCCCACATGATGTGGGTGTAAGTTGGTTTTGTGATTTTCTTATAGAGAAAGTCATCCCACAATTACAACTAAATGTGTTGGTACAATTGTTGGAAATAGTGATATTTAATACTTTTATTTTATTTGAGAAAGAATTGTATGTACAAAAAAGAGGGGTGGCTATGGGTTCCCTCTGTGGTGGTATATATGCAAATAGTGCTATGCTGTATTGGGAGAGAAAATATTTACTGAATTCAAAGTATTTTAAGTATTGTCACCTCTACACATGTTTTCTGGATGATGTGTTCCTTTTATGGGATGGTCCAGTGGATAAGATCTCGAGTTTTTTGAAATATATTAATGAGACCTCATCTTTTTTGAAATTCCCCCATTCTATGGGATGGATGAAATTTCATTTTTAAATGTACATCTTTTTAAAGATAGAGTAAACAAGAGATTTGTATCCAAAATATTTAGACAAGAGACATACTCAAATACTTTGCTCCATTTTTCTAGCGTCCACCCTTTTAAACAAAAATGAGCAGCTATAAAGGGACGATTTGTAAGGGTGGCTAGGATGGTATCTACAATGGAGTTGTTTCTAGATGGATATGATAATTTGAAAAGTATGTTTTTAAAATGAGATTATTTTATTTATGTAATAAATGAAGTAATGCTGGAGGTGTTGAATAAAAGAAAAAAGGGGACACTTTGCTCCCATCATTAGAGAGACTATGTTGAATAATGTGATAAGATCTGAGGAGTGTTTAACACATATACCAAGTGTTAGTAGTATGTTGCTTGAGACAGATGGGAGGGGTATTGAGATAGTGAACTCCCAAAACCATGGTAATGTGCTTACTACCTCATTTATCACTACATTTTGTGCAAATAGTAAGTAGATTTGTGATATACTTATGAAAAACTGACAGGTTTTGAAAATGGATTGAACTCAAAAAAACAACAAACAATGTAACAGCTGAACACAGAAGGCTGTAAACCAAAAATGCCAGTCTCCAGAAAAGACGATATAGCTGTATCATAAAAAAACACTTTAATTGAACAGCAAGAATGAAAGAAACAAATAAAGGTTTTGAAAATAGATAAGGACATTAGGGACATTGTAGGGGACAGACACATGGTTGTATATAGAAAAGAAAATAGTTTGAGAGACTGGCTAGAGAGACAAATTAATGAAAGGCCAAGTGGGTGTATGAAAAAATGTGGATTTTGCCCACAGTGTCCATATATACTTGAAACTGATGTAGTTATAGCCAATGGGCATGAATTGAAGCTGGATGGGAAATATTCTTGTAAGGGTAGTATACTGTGGTCTTTGTTGCCATTGTCCATGTTTTTATGTTGGAAAAACAGATAGGAAAATTAGAGCACTTATATATGAACATCTAAGAGAAATTAAATTGAAAAATGAGAAAATGCCCTGACTAAGCATTGTATGAACAAAGATACATATAGTTTCAAGTTTGTTGTTCTGGAATCTCTAGTTTTAAATGAAAGGAAAGGACCCTGGACCTTGGAGTTAGAAAAACGTGAGCTTATATGTTAATTATGCTTAAATGCTATGTGTTGGCCAGGGCTAAATGAACAGGTATCGATTAGTAACATTTTAAAGTTGAAAGCAATGCAAAGGTAGAAGGAATTCCATACATTGAAGATTCTGTAGTACAGTGCTAGTTAGATCTTCCTAATATGCAGAAGGTCCTGGGTTTGACTCCTAGTTTTTACATATACTGAATTGTATTGAATTCTACACACTAAATTATACACATAGTTTTATGGAAAGATTTATATTTATACATATCTATACATGTATATGTAATTTATATATTTATCTATGTATATGCATATATATATATATATATATATATATATATATATATATATATATATATATATATATATATATATATATATATATATATATTTTGTATGTATGTCTATATGTTGTAGGGTGGAATGTTTGTTAATAGTTTTTTTAAGAATGAAACAGGAGGTGTGGTTTTGGAATGATGTCAAGGGGGTGTTTTAGTATTAAAAAACATTGATTGGGGAATTTTTATCTGATGAAGTTTCCATTGGGGAATGAAAGCACTTGTCTCTATGAAAATAAACTTTGAATTTTTCTGTTTCATCTTCTTTTTTATCTTGAGTATATTTGCAGAAGATTAACATTACTTGTGTTATTTTGGATTGTGTTACTGCTTGCTTCAACCTGAGGACTGTTCCATTCAAAACTAATTTATTTAGATTAAGATTTAAGAGAGTTATACCAGATTACAAATATTATACAAACTTGCTAGATTTACAAGACAAATATAGTGTATAATTTCATTTAAAAAGTAAAGTAATAATATTTTCAATTAATATGAAAATTGGATAAATGATGTGGTAGCTTCAGAAATGTAAGTTTAGTGCTTTGTAAATAATTAAACATTATTATTGTTTGTATGTTAATTCTTGATTTTTATCAAGTCGTATAAAAATCATTTGAAAAAAGGATATACTGTGGCACTTTTGGATAACGTTATTTTATACATCCATAGCAAAAAAGAATATATGTCATGTACATGGAAACTTTCTGCCACTTTCTTAAAACTGGTATTAATTTAAAACAAAGACAAATTGTAGTTTGCATTGTCACAAGAAGTATTTTTATATTGCTTATATTTTGACATATTTAGCCAATGTTATCGTATACACACATTAGAGCAGTTAACATTTTAAGGATTGGGGTTACTATAAAGAAAGCAACTGGGGATGACACACAAAGTAGTCTGGGGTATTGTTGTAGGGGCAGTAAAGATTATACCAGATCCCAAGAAAGTACAGACCATTGAAAGGGTTCCTTTACATATAACATTGAAATTAATAATATCAT
This sequence comes from Protopterus annectens, assembly GCF_019279795.1. Classification (NCBI taxonomy): domain Eukaryota; kingdom Metazoa; phylum Chordata; order Ceratodontiformes; family Protopteridae; genus Protopterus; species Protopterus annectens. The sequence goes on along the minus strand of NC_056741.1, from coordinate 283,198,191 downwards.
TCCTTAGAAGAGCAAATCGTTGTCATTAGTTTGTTTCAAGTTTTGCTATCAAGATAGTCCCCTTTGACTGAGTTGCAAAAAAAGGGAGAGCTGTAGCATAAAATAAGCAAAATGTGTTAAAAATCAGTTTCTCATTAAAAACTGAGTCTTTTTAGTCTGTCTGTAAAGTTCTCAGATCCATTAACATAAGAACAAGTAAGATGAAGGATGTAATGAAATTTAAATTAATACAGGGAACACAACTGTAGAAAACCTAAGTACTTAAAAGTTAAGAGAATGAGATATTGAAGGAAAATAAATTAATGAATGATAATATAGAACATAAATACATGGTTAGTGTCACAAGTGTGTTATTTAAGAAAATACAGATTATTACTTTAAACTTTTAATAAGAGGGTTATATCTTACTAAGCAAAAGGCAGCTCTTCTGGCTATTCCAGGTGTTGCTGGGAAATTGAAGTAAGAGCACATCAAGAATGGGTATACTCTGAACTAAAAGATCATTTCAGATTTATTTGCTTACTGACTTTCAGAGCCAAAACTGTGAGTACTCTAGCAAAGCAAAAAAAATGTTTTTTTTGTCCTTCCTAAACTAGAGTTAAACAGCCTACAGACAGCAATCGTCTGAGACTGTGTGAAAACTACATTAATCTGACATGCTCTATAAGAAGAAAACAAGAGACTATTTATCAGAATTGTTACCTGCATCCACTTGTGAATGTATACGCTGAAATAACTTATTTTTTTACATGAAAGTAATCATTACTCTGAAACTGTATGTTACTGCTGAAGATTATTGCTAATTGTTTTGAGAAATCTGATACTACACAAAAACAGTCATTGCTCTCAAACAGGTTTTGTGTTCTTCCTAAATGAGAACCAGTAAGTTGTTTGACAAAGTCTGTTGGTGAAATGAAAATTGCTAAGAAGACTGATATTATCTGAAATTAGCCATGGCTCTAAAATATTTGTGCACCCAATCAGAAAATCATGCAAACAACATAGAGATTGTTTATCAAAGACATTCAAATAGGCTTGTTTTTGAAATGAAACAAATTTCTGAGCAAATAGATATTTTCATGAAAAACAGTAATTGTCATGAAATAGCTGTGTGCTCTTTCTGAAAATTGTGTAAATGACAGATTAAGATACACTCTTAACAAAGATCATTGTCTAGATATGCTTTTGAAAAGTAGGTTCTAAGGAAAACCATTACAAACTAAACCCGGAAATAACCTTATATTCTTATCAGAAGAGGCTTGTTCAAAAATCTCCTGTCAAATAAAGAAAGGTAGATAATAACTGTGTGTGTCAAAAGGTCTTCCATATTTAGTACACTCTTTCAACTAATGCCTATGTTGCTGTTTTGTTTTCTTTCCAGTTTCCTACCTGTAGTGAACCTTACCAACCCCTACCCTATATGTTTCAGCATTTACATACTCTTTTTTTTTTTTTTAATCGAGTCTCAATTTCCTGTGTAGCCACATTAGCCTTCTTCTTTTTTTTTATTTGTTTATTTTTTTTGTCTGTTCAGCAAACTCCTATGGATAACTCTGAGATTTGCATTCTTGATATCTATCCATAGCTTGTTTATTCACTCACAGCATCCCATGTACCCTAACTCATCTTTGAAACTGTCTCCCAGCTCATAACAATCCACTACCCTAAAATCTCACATAACCCACTTCTCTTAAATCCCACACCATTATTACTGCCCCTGTATATTTAGTTTTGCCCTAATACAAACTGCAAAATGATGATGTCACCCTTCACTAATGTTTCCTTCAGGTAGACATCCCTAACCTCCTTCATCTTTGTAGGACCACATCCGGAATGCAATCCTTTCAAGTACAATCTCATACCATTTCAGTAAACTGCTTATAAGATCTCATTCAATTCTTTTTTGTGCCTACCTAGGAATATAACTATTTTAAGTAATTTCCCATATATATTTGCCCTAAATATAAACAGGAATTTATCACTACATGAATTTTACAAGTAACAATAAAAACAAAACACTGACCTGAGCTTAACTCTCATTAGCTGTTTAACAGAGAGCTTGGAGTCTCCCAATCTACTCCTGTCACACTCAGATCCCATGTTTACAACCCTCTTCTTCCTACTACACATCTTTATTCTCTCCTCCAGTCTCTTATACTCTTTTCTTGACATATGCCCACCTTATCATGAAGGGATTCTCATCTAGATCAAGGGAGGTCATAGTCTCCCTATACTCATCACTCATCAGACCAATGATTGAGTACAATGCCCCATTCGGAATGTATCTGACCCGACACTTGCAGCAGCTGGAGAGGCCACAAAAGTTCCTCACCAAAAGGATAAAGGGTCTCAAACATCTGTCCTATGCTGCCCGACTGAAAGAACTCCAGCTCTATTCAGTCGCTTACCGCTTGCTCAGAGGTGACCTTTGCCTAACATACAAGGCCATGTCAAACCCAGATTTGATGAATATGCTTCACCTCAAAAATCTAGATCCGTCAGAGTCACAAGGGCGGAGACTTAAACCTCGACACGGCTATTAATAGGACGTGCTGGAGGGATAGATTCATCACCCAAAGACTCCTATGCTGTGGAATAAAATCCCGGTATATGTGAGGCAGAGCACCTCGCTGGCCTTGTTCAAGAGAAATCTTGACCAATGGATGGGAGATCGCAGATATACCCCAGGGATTACCTCAGTGTCACTGCTCAACAGAGGCACAGCAAAATAATGGGTATAGTTCCCCATACTAAAGGGGTGGCGTAAGCCACAAAACTATGGGCTAGGCTTGTAAATGCCCTCGGGCAGATAGCCTAGTATGAACCTATGAACCTATGAACCTATATGCTCATGCTGAAACACATCATCAAGCTACCTGCATTCCTCTCTTATTCTTTTTCCTCTTTTGCAAGGTTACTTGCATTCAATTCTGCTCCATTTTGTTCCCTGTTCCCCTGTATGGGGTTAAGATTTCTCTTTTAGTTAGACATCAAAGTTATGTTCTCCTTTAAGGAGATGCATACCCAACCTCCACCCCTCCCTTCTCTGTCACTTCTGAACAACCTGTGACTAGGCACCTGTATATCCCATCTGCTCATCTTACTGGCCCATCTGTCTGTGATCCAGAAATGTCCACCCTTACCTCCTACACATTTACAGGTTGATACTAAGCCTGTGACCAGAATGATCATATGCTTGTTCAAGTCACTCAGTAGTATTATGAAATTGTAGGTTATGCTGAAGAGGAACATGATTACCATATACCCCAGGAGTGATATTAAAGCTACACATCTATTCATCAATTCTGGATTTAAAAGTTTCTAGGGTGTTAGTCTGTTTGATAAAGCAGGGGCAACACTAAGTAAGGTGTCTATCATGCCAGAACTGGTATGTGTTCTGGCCACACATAATGGTTAGATTTCTCTGGCTGAAACTACGGGGACAGTCGGGTAGTGAGGGTTGGTGATGGTAGCTTGCCAATGTCAGCTCCTTGCAGAGGTGAGAAGTTTGACACTGTCTGCCCATTGAACATCTGATTGATGGAGTGTTACAATTTGTGGTTCTTTTTTCCTTATTTTAAGGAGTCTTCTCTAGCAACTTTGCTCCTTATAAAACACCAGTTTTCCCTATCCTTAAATATTTTTACTTAATTCTGGAAGACCTTTACCCTCTAAGAGTGCAAATCTATTGCAACACACTAAAATGATTTGTTTTTCTTTGTAGACTCAAACTTAGCTCACATGCTCACCCCCATATTCACTAATGCTGTTCCAGTAATTACAATTGTACTCTTCAGAATTTCAACAAGCACTCACATTTAATCAGGGAGCTAACAGAGATAGGGATAAAAATTACAGAAAGAAGGGTAGATAGATATGGCTGAAATTACACAAACATGGGTAAACAATTAAAGAGACTGAGAAATGGTGATCCCAGGTTTTAGGATCTATATGAGTAATAGAAAAGGAAATAGAGTTGCAATATAAGTGAAAACAACATCAGAATGATGTATAATAGATGATGAAGAGGTTGGTGAACTAGAAGATTGGAATCAATTAATGCCAGTTATCTTGAAATAATGAGAAGTGGAATAAAGGGGGGAAGTCTCTGCACTGATATCATTTGTAGTCATCCAAGTGCATCTGGGAAGTCCTTCTATGTCTCACAGACACTTCAAGGAGTCTGTCTAGCACTCTCACCCTTCTTCTGACCTTATTCTCCATCATAAACTCTTCTACCTCTTCCCTTCCTTTCCTTACCTCCCACCTCTACATTTTCCTTGTACTTATTGTATTTAAGTATATTTTCATTACAAATTTAGTTATTTGTACTCTGCAACAGATCTATTCATTTTCGTTGTTATTTCCTCCATTTGAATTTTTGCCGTTTTATGGAATGTGTCACCTGTTACTGTTTATATACTCTGATTTGACTGTGTTAACTAACTATACCTCAGGCTGACAGGAAAGCTGAGAGGTATATGGTACAAGGAAAGAAAGGGGGGTAAGGAAAAAGAAAAAATTATGGAAGAAAATAAGAGAAGAAAATAATAATAACTGAAAACATGAATTACGCTTTACAGTAAGTACCACCTGTAACCACCATTGATTATGTGTCAAACAGTAGTAAATCTGTATAATTCTATAAATGCTGCAATATGAATCTGCAATACTATTACATCTTATGTACCATCTACAAACAGTAATCTACTGCAATTCTGTCAATTTAAATAATTTGAATAAAATCCCAAATGCATATGAAAAGTATTCTATGTATGTAACAAAACATCATCAGTATATGAGTATGATGCTCCAACTGTGTTGTTAATAATGTATTATATATCTAAAACTATACCTTGTTTCTTTCTGGGCTTTCTCCAGGACTCTCTTTTGAACGGGTTCATCTTGGCCCAATGGACTATTCTGGTATACCAACTGCAAATAAATAAATAAATAAAAATAAATATTGGTGAAGGGGTAAAATGTGCCAAGAAACTGAGAACTTGCAAAAAGATAGGATACATATAGCAGTGGTACAGGTAAAGTATTATGGGAAGTGAGATAATCAGTGATGTACCACAAGGGTCACTTCTAGAAACAGCTTTATTTAATGTATAATCATCACATACAGTTGTATGCATCAACTACAGGGTAAGTTTTTGCATATATTATCACATATGGTGGAAGAAGCAGTTAAGGATGGGTAAAGAACATCAGACTGTGGAGATTTATAAACACTTGCAGTTTGGTTGGACAGATACCATCTTGTATTCAAGCTGAACAAATGTAGGGTGCTGCATTTAAGGAAAACCCAACTCTTGGACAGAGTATAAATTGGTTGGTGTTAGACTACAAAATGTGTGACAAGAAAAGAGGTTAATTGGTAATGACCACTGCAATTTACATGAGTTATAGTAAGAATGAGAAGTCATCAAATTTTTCAGAACACTGACCTCCGCTGTGAGTTTTTCAATTATTTTGGCATTATGTTTCATTACAATCTCCATATACTCACACCCCACGTGGTCAAAAACATTTATTAATTCCAGATGTAACAATGAACTGGCTTCCATACCTGTCAGAAAATGTCACATTCTTAAACCTTTGGGTACATGTTAAACCTTAATTAACTCCAAGTAAAATGCATTTTTCCAACTGAAGCTTTTTTAGTTTAAACAATTTATAAAAAAGGAATGTTTAAACTGAGGATTTCACAAGAGAAACTCACAGCAGAAGGTCAGTGTTCTGAATAATTTGATAACTTCTCATTTATTTGTATATATATATATATATATATATATATATATATATATATATATATATATATATAATTTATTTGCAGCAAGGTTACATTGTACTATATCCTAGTGAACTCTTGCCACAAAGCAACGCTGCTCGGGTTGTATGTTCATAATAAGATGTTTATTGGATATAATGTAATATATGATTTTAGCCAGGTTTTAAAAGCTAATTTTATTTATTTTATTTTATTTATTTTACATTTGTTAACCGGGCTAGTCTAGCTGGATATATTTCCATTTTCAGTAGAGGCCCGGGGAGAAAAGCTCCACATATAGAGATAACAGATTACAGACTGGTAGGACTTAGACAAGGAATATTGTTATCCAAACAAGAGTAGAAGTTAAAAATTTCTAGACAATCTAAATGCGATCATAATGAATATTATTACATAGTTTAAAAACAAGGAACAAAAAATTGAAATACCAAGGACAGAGAAATGTACATTGTAATTTGTAATTTGAATAGAATGTTTCTATCTCTGAGGAAGTTTTGAACTGGATAAAAACAAAAGCACTTATTTTATCATTGTTGTATATTAAACAGTCTTTTATTTGGTTCCTGGCCCCCTTTTTTTGTTTTATCGCACTGCAGGTATGAGCCACTAAGAGTAGTGAACAAATGCAGGGGAGGACAATGGCTAAAGTTAATAATACAAAAAAAAAAATCAAATGAAAATAAATGTAATAATGGCACAGTGTCAGTTTTTTGTGAAATGACAGCTGGAGCGCTATGTTAATTTCTGGAGACATTTCAGAGACTGAGGGACACCAGCAGGATAGAAAGGCTCAGATGAAAGCAACAGTGATGATAAGGAAGTTCAGGGTGGAAGCATTTAAGGCAGGGATCAGTGGATTTAGGCTGCAATAGCAATACAGGCATGGTTTAGATGACAGAGTAAACAAAAAGATTGAATTCAAAATGATAAATCAGACAGAAGGAGACATGGCCTACAGCTAAAGGATCACTTGGTTTGGTCTTGACTGATGAAAGTACTTCCTTACTGAGATCATATTTGACAAATATGGTAAACTGCTAGAATATCTGAGGGAGCTAGGACTATCAATTTATTTATGAAGGCATGAGTCACTTGAAAAAGAAAGGGTTCAACTGCTGTGAGCTTGCTGTGATAATCAAGGTAACTAAATAAACTATACATCTCCTGTAAGCTTTTGCAACTCAAGCAAAGGATATTTCAGATAATAATAAAGTAATGCGTACTGATGTCCTAAGAATTTCATAAAAACTGGTCATGTATATCATTTCTTTCCTTAGCTGCTGAAAAAATAATAAATCAATGAAACCTGCATGCTCCTTAATATACCAGTGATCAGGTAAATAACCATCAACATAATCAGTTTATTAGCAGTTGTTTTTATTACATGCAATATAAACATACTTTTGAGTAGTTCCTCCTTCTGTGTTAAAGGTACAACCAATATGCATATTTCTACCTGGGTCTATGTTCTTTACTCGAAAATACGGTTCATCAAACTTTACTTCCGCAAATTGACTTCCACAAAAGTGCATTTTGTCGAAAATGTGCTTTCGCTGACAAATAAAAAAAGCTAAATATAAAAAAAACACATTAAAGACTAATATTCAGGGGGGCAAGCCCCCTGCACCCCCCATGTGGTGGGCTGCACCCTCCCCACCCCTCCTACTTTAATATTCTCACTCCGAGATTGCACTACAGTGGGGAAAAGGGAATATTCCCTTATCCCCACTGTACTATGATCTCAACAAGAGTTTCCTTAATTATACATCAACAGTATACATTGATGTACAACTAACGGTACATGCTAACAGCATGTTTTTTTTTTGTTTGTTTTCTTTAGCGAAAGTGCATTTTTGACAAAATGCACTTTCGCTAAAGTAATTTCGACAAAGTATGGTTCGATGAACCGTACTGTCGATAAAACAACAAGGACCCTTCTACCTTGGTCAAGTTAGCATTTATTTGCATTTATTTACTTTTGTTGGCATAGAGTTCCAATTTGGCAGCAAGCCCATTTACATTACAGACTTATGTAAAAAAAATCTTCAGACATGCAGCCTTAAGTAACAAACCATTCACGATTTAAATATAATTTCCACATATGCAGAAATGGCTGTATACTTAAGAATTATAAAGCAAGTTTTATGCCAATGAGGAAAACAAGATGCATTTGTCAACAATAGTTTCACAACATTTGAAGAGTTTCAGATAGACAGGTGTTATAAAATGACAGCTGTCATATGACCTTTGTTGCATCATTATTGAATTATCACCTAATTAAAAGCAGCACGTAATGCTTACCGTGCTTTGAATACAGATTCAAATTCGTGCCACTGATATATGCACAGAGCAGAAGTTGTAATAAATGAGAAGACTGAGTTTACTAATCAGAAAATACAAGACAAATACAAATGCCTAGTGGCAGTGAAACGTGGGTATAGGGAACGTTCTGAAGTTATCACATTGCAGATATAATACAGTATATTAGGCTGTAGCAACAAGGCAGAATATCAGGAGTAAATGAGTTCAATTTCTAAAGCATCAATGGAAGGATACCAGTGAAAGAGATGGACATATGGAATATGACTGAAGAATAGGAGGGGAAGACAGGAGGGTAGGGAAGAGTAAAATTTAGGAATAGCAGAGTCATAATCATAAATAGAATGGCGACAGCAAGAAGAGAGGAGAAGTTAGCAAACGTAGGAGAGCAAACTAATGAATCTGAAAAGTGACATCCATCATTTCCCTCTTACTGGGCCATGCAGGCCCCATCATAGTAATTTGAGGGTACAGTTTATAACAATCATCCCCTCCCCTGCTCCAACCCCACTTCCATGCCACAAATAACATCAGACTTCAAAGCAGCTCTGGAATGCCTTTTAAAAATTGTTCAACGAGAAAAGAAACAGTCGGAGACAATCTTATTGCTATAGTGTGCTGAGTACATATTTAACAAAGAAGACTGTGTTTCTCTTTGGTAATGCTAATCAAATCATCATTGGTGAGAGTTTCATATTCAGATTGATTTGCAGAATGATTATGTTGTATACACATCCCATTGATCAAGTGCTTGTTTATCTGAATATATTTCATATGGATAGAGCAAGCAAAAGGGATATACCAATGAAACCGGGAGGCTGCAGTTTGGGCATTGCTGAATTAGTGTGTGTGTGTGTGTGTGTGTGTGTGTGTGTGTGTGTGTGTGTGTGTGTGTGTGTGTGTGTGTGTGCAAGACAGAGAAAGGATAGATGTGAAGAGTTAATACAAAAGGGATATAAATTCAGTATGAAAAGTACAAGGAGGGCTGTATTTAGCTAGGAAAGAAAAAAAAACAGGTACTGTAGTGGCATGTTGGTGGTGGTGGTTTCCTGCTAAGTTCTCTATCTCATAGCACCAGGATGTGGGGTTCAGTCCTGACTTCCACTCCCTGCCAGAATGGAAGTTGCTTGTTCCACCTTTGCCAGGATGGCTACTATTGTTTCCTGTCAAATCTATTCTACTTAACTGCTCATAATAAAATTATTCATGTGCACTACATTTTCACTTGCCTTTGTCACTTAGCTTATAGCTGAAAAGGTTTTCTGGACCAATTAATTTACCTGGTTAATAAATAATAATGCAATATCCATTGCTGTTAGATGAGACTTAATAGTCATTTTGAAGCTTTATATCATAATAAAATATTAATTCTGGTGTTTTTCTATCTAGAAACAACAGGTTGGGTATCCTGTCCATTGGTAAAACCAATATACATGTCAGCATCTTAGGTAATATAGGGCATTTGTTTGAGAAGAGTTGTCAGCGCACTACTATCAGTTATATGAGCTTCATACAAGAAATTCTATTCAGGTAAATGTATTTGAGGCTTTACAATAGTGAGTTTGAGAAAATATATCTGCAGAAAAGCATGCAATTCTGTTAAAAGTAATCTCAAGTTTGAGTGCAGGGATTGTGAGTACATAACTCCTACTGCTGAAACCACCAGTATAGTGATCAGTGCAGAGATTGGTGGCCACGTATGACAGAAGCAAATATATTACTGTGGCCATTAACAGTGCAGTGATTGAGATTTTTGAGGTGGATGTGAATGACAGTAGCACACTGAGCTACATTACTATGGCCATTGTTTTTATTACTTTCTTTGCAATCATGCAGGTAATCACCAAAGCAATAATTAAATCAAATCATTAATAACAATATTCTTCATTTGATCACTGCAATAGCCTAAGCCATATGTGTTATATCCTGCCTAGGACATAACAGCTGTCCAGCTACCAAAGCTTCATGGCTCCCTAAAAGTCACGTTTAGGCATCAGGCACTTCAGAGCTTTCCTGTCTCAGAAGAGAGTGCACCTCTGTGAGCTTTTGAGGATCAACAGTCAAATAACACTGTTCCATTTCAGGGCATATAACTTCAGAGAAAAATCCTTTCACTATATTTTTGTGACAGATGTCTTACTTCTTCTGTAAAGTATTTATATTTTAGCTAGGAAAAATATTTTTTATTGACTGTCTTGTGACTTGTGTCCACATTCAAATGGGAGCATCACTGTTTTTACTTTTGTGGTACAAAGTTGCTTCTCTGTGAAAAAACTGGTGTCATTTTACTTTTTCGCACTGAGGTAAGTATTTAAAGTGCTTTTTATTATGTTTTTTGAGTTAGGGGAGTTACTTTTTTACATCTTATCTGATTTTCTAACTACTGCTGCTAAATTTCCCCTGTATTCAGACACCTTCTTCAACTTAATCATGGGACATCCTGCTGGCTCCATGGTTATACCTTTTTCCAGCCACAAAAGGAAAAAGATTGTTAAGCAGCCTTTACCAAAATACAGCAGGCTGATAGGTTACCTCAGCTGCAGGTGAGTTACTCTGCTGTGGCAAAAGCTGGTTCTGTGGGTCACACTTTGAATTCTGCTGGTGTAATCTCTACAGCCACCATGGACTGGGGGTTAAACATGTCCTCTGCATTTGTTGATGTGATCTTGTTGGGCAGGGAATAACAACTCTTGTTGGTTTTTGGATAAAAAGCAATGAATGACTCAATGCTTAGTCAGAAAGCTGCACCCATCCCTAGGGAGGTGACAGCTGGCAATTCTGGGTCTATTTTCTTTTCATGAACGCTTGTCAAAAAGAAACAAAAGACTTAACATATGCCTTCTCCTCTCTCAGTGACAGTGGTCTTAGCTTAGGGTTTAGTGCAGGTTCTTGACCCTTTGTATATGGCTTCTTTTGTTAAAAAAAATGGCAGTCATCTCCTCCTGAAGATATTAAAGAGTATGAGCCTCAAAAGGCATGTGAAGATGGAGTGTGATGATGTCATATGTGCACAGATTTCTGATTCATATTCAGAGCAAAGTCCCAATGAAGAATTTTGTTTTTCCTGAGACAATTTCCAGAACAAGCTCCAGAGCGAAAACAGTGATGGTTGCCAGTCCACAGAAATTATGATTTATTAGAATTAAAATTTCCTAAACTTATGTCAGATCCTCCTGTTCTTTCTGCTTTGCAGGAAGTTTTTGTCACAGCCTACAGTTTCCCTGACAGTCAGCCTGCTGCCTCAAAAAATCAAATCGATTACATAAGGTTCCCCAGTCAAGTTTTTCTAAACTAATCCCAGACTTGACCAACCAGCTATAGCTTTGGTAAACCCAGTGCTAAGGATTTTGTGAATACTACTACGATTTTCTCTGACAAGGATGTTAAGGATTTTTATATGTTTGGGAAAGAAGTATATGTTTCTGCAAATCCTGTTTTTAGAATTATCAGCTGTCATGTTCATATGTTGATGTTAATCCTGGCTACTTGTGAGAATATGAGAAATGTTTTGGCATCTGTCGCCTCTTGTGAAGAAATTCTGTTTTGTGTAATTTATTTTTTTCTGTTTCTCAAGTCACTACTCGTTGTTTAAAATGTGTTTATGTGTCTACTGATGCCACTTCCAGGGCTGCTGCCACTGGAACTGTTATGAGGAGATATGCCTGGCTGCATTCACAAAACCTCCCAGAGGATGTCAAAAATGAACATTTTGAATTCTCCCTTGGACAGAGAACTAACTTTTGGATATTCTGCAGCAGAAGTCTTTAAAAATCTCATGACAGGGGACACTGACTCAAGAGATCTTTCAGCGTTCCTACCCCAAGTTCACCAAGAGATTCTACCCTCCTTCACCTAATTTCAAAAGCAAAATAAACAGTCCCAGCAACCTGCTGGTAAGTAGACTTTTAAAAAGCAGTGAGTGAAAGAGAGGTTCCAACAAGAAAGCAGGAGCACCCCAGAAAAAAAGGACAGTCTAATCAGTCTGAATTACTATATAAGGGTCTTTCCTTCTACATCCCACCCTGGCAGTCCCTTGATCCTTCCAGTTCTGGACCTTTCCTTTTTGAACCAGTTTGTGATAGTGCCTGAGTTCAAAATGCAGTCATTTCACAGCTTGTCACCCCTTATTCCTCATTTGAGTTTCTTAGTGTCCTTAGATTTAAAAGTTACATATCATTACCTTCCCATAGATCCAGATTTCAGGAGTTTCTTAAGGTTTTGTATGAATGGATCAATATTAGCAGTACTCTGTCTTACCCTTTGGGCTATCTACTGCTTCAAGGGTGTTCACAAAATAATGAGCTCCTGTGACAGTCTACTGCAGACTGCAAGGTATTCACATTTTTCCTAATTTAGATGATATGCTTATTTTTATGGTCTTTTTCAGTGTCAAGAATACCTCACTTTGGCAAGGGATTTCCACCTCAGTCTAAGTTTCCAAGGGACCATTCAGAATTCTTTTTAGCTCCTTCTCACTGGATTATTTTTCTGGGGTGTCTGCTGGCACCTCTGTTGAAAAAGCTTTTCTTTCACAGAAAAATAGATCAGTATTTAAATCTATTTCTGATGTTTTCCATGCAGACTTCTGTCCCAGCAAGGGAATTCCACAAGAGTCTGGGTCTCTTACCATCAATTATGCATGTGATATGTCTTGCAAGAGTCAACATGAAAACGTTAAGTGATGCCTGAAATTTCTATGGTCCTAGCACCAGTGTTCGACTTTTCAAATTCCAGTTCTCAGATTTGTAAAAAGGAGATTATGTGGTAGAGACACCAAAGATTTCTCTATCCAGGTTTACCATTCTCCCCTCCTGCTCCAGCACAGTCAGTCATAACTGTCCCCATGGACTTTGCTTGGTGAGCAGTACCTATAGGCATAAAAATGCAGGGTTTTTGAAACAAAAAATACAGACCAAAACGCATCAACATAAAAGAGATGGTAGCTCTCATAAATAGTCTCAACTCTCTTAATTATCTGTGGCACTGCATATCATAACAAGAATGTACTCTTCAAGTACTTACAATACCACAGGATGCGATGTGTAAAAAAGCAAGTGGAAACCAGATCTTACCTGCTGTGCAGACTAGCCATGAGATCCAAAGACATAGCTTTTCAGTGTAGTCTCATGCTATGGGCATCTTGCATTTCATCAGAGCAAAACTGTGTGGCAGATAAGCTGAGCAGGACCAGGGCAGACTCTTATGAATGGAAATATAACTAGATTAAATATGTAGTACTGTACATTTACTAATAACTAAGAAAACACTAAATGAATCACTGTCAGTGGCTCTGATCAATATCAGTGACACAACAGGAAGCAATTTTACCTTTGTTGCTGTTAAATCAAAAGACTGAGTGTTTTGTTCCAGCTGAAGGTGCCATGGTTCATTTTCCAGTACTGGGTGGGGTTACTCTCCTGTATGTGCCATCCTTTGAATAAGATGTTAAACTGATGCCCTATCTGCTTCAGAGGTAGTTCAGATCAATGTAAAAGATCCAGTTTTATTTTTTTTAAAAGGTAGAACCCTTATCTTTGATGGTGGATGATCAAAAGGATGTGGGTTCTATTCTCAAACCAGGTACTTCAGATGAGATATTAAAACAGTTTTCCATCTCCCTGAGGTAACTCAGATAGATATAAAAGGTCCCATGGCACGTACCTGAAAAGTAAGAGAATTTAATGTTGCCCTGGGAAAATATCCCCCTAGTCTATATGAATACCATCTTGGGTCATTCCTGAAAACAGGGCCATTGGGCTAACCCAGTCAAAAAAAACAGAAGTAAATAAATATATAGAAATTACTATAGTATTTGGTTTTACTTCAGAATAATCCGGCATAATAATGTGACATGATGGGCATATTCTTTCAACAATTAACAAAACTCATATCTGGACTTAATTAAAATAACACTACCATAATACCTGTCTTCATCATAAATCAGTCATAGTAAAAAAATCTAAGTAAATCCAAATAATGATATAATACCTTATTTCCCATTAATCACTACCTAGTGAGCAGCAAAAATAAAAAAATTACATTCTCATGTTAAAATATTCAGTTTCTGTCCAAACACTGAATACTTGTAAAATGTTCCTTTTTCATTTAAGTTTTCCTTTACTTCCCATTAATTCTTTACTTCAACAGAACACATAGGTTCCCTTTGTTTTGAAGTCCCCAGTATAGTCCATCTCAGCATTTCCATGTGACAATCACATTATCATAAAACACAGCATTCCGCCAGGCCAAAAAGTTCTTCAAGATAGTTGGGAAAATCAGTTTATGTTTCAGCCTTCTCTGTGTATAGTCCCCAATTGCCTCCACAAACTTTGACCACTGCCTTAATATTAATAACCTCATAGTTATCATTATCATATTCTACATGCAAACGTTCCTTGGATACAGAAAGTCATCTATCAATGTGGCACTGTTGCCAAAGTATCTCCTCTTTTTCTTAGCATGATATAAATTCAATCAGAATTATCTTTGGTTTTTCAAGTACTTTATATCAGTTTCTTCACTGGCAACTATTTTGCTTTTTTTGTTATTATACGCAATATGTTTAAAAAAAAAGGTCTAGTCTGCTACCTTTGTTTTACCATAATCCGACTGTTCAATCTAAGATTTCTGCTCCTTGCTTTATCTCCATCATGATTAATGGTTATTCTGAACTTTCAACCTGATTTACAGATTTTACAGTCTTATCTTGTATCTGCTAATCCTGTTATTCAGCTGGTTAAATGGTGACCTGTTGTTGACCATTCCATTTATTTCCAGTAACCCCATATGTCCATCTAAATGTCTTAATTCTTGCAGAATTCCTGAACATACTGTAATCACTACTACATTTAATCATATCAACCTCTTCATATTAATCACATTCTTTCAGAGGAACCTCTACTTCATGTTGCATTTCACAGCCTGGTTCTTCCTCAGAAATCAAATTCCCCAAAATATTATCAATTTCCTCTATCATTTGCCTAAAGATGACACCTTTACACTACAAACCACATCCAATTAAGTATTTTAATTTAAAATAAATTACTTTTATTCTGTAAATTTTATAGACAGACCCAGGGAGACAACCAACTTCATGAAGCATCTCAAAACTTCTCCACTGAAGTAATGGAAATACAATTCTTTGTTATTATTTGATATAGCAGCCCTTCACGATTTTCCAGAAAACCACAAATTTTGACAGGGATAGACCAAAAATATGAGGTAATTCTATGAAATCAGGAACAGTGAAGACACATTCTAACTGAAGACAATTAAGCCCCATTCATCTGCACAGTTGCCGACCTCATAATAATGTGCTGCATATCATAATGATAATGCACTCTGTATTGTGCACTGATCTGTAGAAGGATGATAACTACTGTTCTGAGTGTGTGGGATTTACTATTTCCATTTTACCTCCCCTATAGCTGACTAGCTTTAGAGGTGGTGAGAGTGGTTAAGGGGTACTACTCCCCCCCTTACAAATGGAATTAATTTAAATATGGTTTCTTGGTCCATGGGGAGACATAACTCCATTCCTGGTATTCTTAAATAATACCTCAGAAAACAAGTTGTGCAACTATGTTAGGAAGAGAGATAGAAAATCTTTGTAGTATGATAAAGATTTTTTAGCTAAAAATGTTTTTTTATTTAATGGATCCCCATTTTTACAGGTGGCAGGTGTGACCATGGGTACTCCCATGGCTAACACTTATGCCAACATTGTTTTGAATCAGTCAGAAAAGGAATATGTCATGGGTACCATAAACCCATTTAAGCAAGATATTTTATTTTATCACTGTTTTGTGGATGACTTCTTCATGGTATGGAAAGGGAGTGAACAACGTTTATATGATTTTAATGAATTTTTGAATAGTACTACAACATTTCTAAAGTTTACTATGAAGTTTTCTTGCCACAAGATCTCCTACTTGCATGTGGAATTATATAAGGTGTAAAACATGTTGAAAACTTGTGTACATAGAAAGGATATCCATGTAAACAAATATATGCATGCAAAAAGCATGCTGTGTATAATAGCATTGTTAAGAGCTAGTTTCTAAGGGTCAGCAGTGTGACGACCATGCCTTGGCACAGCAATCAGGGAGCCTCAGTCCTCACCACTAACACCAGGGAGGTCGTCTCATAGAAGAGGAAAGGATAACTAATACATGCAGTAAAATACAATTTCCCTTAAGTGCACACAGAGATCACAGTCAAGTCTGTGGATCGTTGCTCCCTTGCTCTCCAGGTCCCCAATAAGACTACCCACTGGCATAGCTATAGGGTCCAGGTCTCAGCCTAGCTGGCAAGCTAACCTCCAGTACCCTCTCTGTCCAACCAGTGCTTTGTCTCCCTGCCAAGTAGCTGACACAACACACACACACACACTTTGAGATAAGTATTTATACAACTTCACAGACACACCTGGAAAAGGCTGACACAGATTCTCCAACTGTGCCCGTTTACCCAGACTATACGGTAGTAATTACTGCCACCACCCAGTTAATAATATCAGCTACTAAAAGGCCATTAAAAGGGTGTCCAATTATTAGTGTGCAATGTTAATATCCAATGGTAGTATGACCAATCAGCCTCAAGGCTTATTGGAAGGACTTATTACAATAAACTCTATAAATATATAATGTACTCTAAAGCATACTTTATCGCTACATGAACCAGACACGGGTAGAAGGTTTTAAAAATATTTAATACTAAATAATTAAAACTCAAGACAAAACTACTACACCACAGAGATATCTAAGAGTTCAGAGATCACACAGAAACTTAAAATAATATTGTAGGAAAGAACTGATTACACAGAAAAATACTTAATCTAACTTTCTAATCTTTAGCTAATCTTAAGAGAAAACACAGTGCTACAATCCTACTTACATACGTAAAGAGCATAAGCAGTTCTGTGTTAGATGTCCAAAGTCAAAATGCTCTCTAGTCTCTCTCTGAGACATAGTTTATAAAACATCACTAGCAAACATGTCTCTGGATCCTCTCCAGATTACATCATGTTGACACTTAGGTTTTCCCAATATTCATATTGCATCATCTTGACACCTGCTCTGAGTTCCCAGGCTAATGGAGACTGCATTATTTAGCAAGCTAACACCTGCACAGGAGAATACAACACTAAAAGGCATTTCACATATACACTCTAGCAATTAGTCCTTAGTTAACACACTAGACAGAATGTCTTTAGCCAGCCTGACCGGAACCAACTTTAAAGATCAAAGTATGTCATAAAATCATTTCAATTTCAAAAGACACATTTGAAAGG